>NW_026614265.1:0-219372 GCF_026230105.1 Diorhabda sublineata
ATGCAAACTCACTCAAATATATGAGAAATGTTGAAATTTGACTTCAAATTAGGTAGATAGACTTTAAAAATTTTCAATTATCACAAAGTGACAGTTGACCTCAATGGGCTTCAAAGAATGTTAATCGACGATATCTGACAAAGTTAGATGCAAACTCACTCAAAAATATGAGAAATGTTGAAATTTGACTTCAAATTAGGAAGATAGACTTTAAAAATTTTCAATTAACACAAAGTGACAGTTGACCTCAATGAGCCTCAATGGATGTTATTCGTTGATATCTGATAAAGTTAGATGCAATCTCACTCAAATATATAAGAAATGTTGAAATTCGACTTCAAATTAGGAAGATAGACTTTGAAAATTTTCAATTAACACAAATTGACAGTTGACCTCAATGAGCTTCAATGGATGTTATTCGATGATATCTGAAAAAGTTAGATGCAAACTCACTCAAATATATGAGAAATGTTGAAATTCGACTTCGAATGAGGAAGATAGACTTTGAAAATTTTCAATTAACACAAAGTGACAGTTGACTTCAATGGGCTTCAAAGAATGTTAATCGACGATATCTGACAAAGTTAGATGCAAACTCACTCAAATATATGAGGAATGTTGAAATTCGACTTCGAATGAGGAAGATAGACTTTGAAAATTTTCAATTAACACAAAGTGACAGTTGACCTCAATGGGCTTCAAAGAATGTTAATCGACGATATCTGACAAAGTTAGATGCAAACTCACTCAAATATATGAGAAATGTTGAAATTTGACTTCAAATTAGGAAGATAGACTTTAAAAATTTTCAATTAACACAAAGTGACAGTTGACCTCAATGAGCTTCAATGGATGTTATTCGTTGATATCTGATAAAGTTAGATGCAAACTCACCCAAATATATAAGAAATGTTGAAATTCGACTTCAAATTAGGAAGATAGACTTTGAAAATTTTCAATTAACACAAAGTGACAGTTGACCTCAATGAGCTTCAATGGATGTTATTCGTTGATATCTGATAAAGTTAGATGCAAACTCACTCAAATATATGAGAAATGTTGAAATTCGACTTCGAATGAGGAAGATAGACTTTGAAAATTTTCAATTAACACAAAGTGACAGTTGACCTCAATGGGCTTCAAAGGATGTTAATCGACGATATCTGACAGAGTTAGATGCAAACTCACTCAAATATATGAGAAATGTTGAAATTTGACTTCAAATTAGGAAGATAGACTTTAAAAATTTTCAATTAACACAAAGTGACAGTTGACCTCAATGAGCTTCAATGGATGTTATTCGATGATATCTGAAAAAGTTAGATGCAAACTAACTCAAATATATGAGAAATGTTGAAATTTGACTTCAAATTAGGAAGATAGACTTTAAAAATTTTCAATTAACACAAAGTGACAGTTGACCTCAATGAGCTTCAATGGATGTTATTCGATGATATCTGAAAAAGTTAGATGCAAACTCACTCAAATATATGAGAAATGTTGAAATTCGACTTCGAATGAGGAAGATAGACTTTGAAAATTTTCAATTAACACAAAGTGACAGTTGACCTCAATGGGCTTCAAAGAATGTTAATCGACGATATCTGACAAAGTTAGATGCAAACTCACTCAAATATATGAGAAATGTTGAAATTTGACTTCAAATTAGGAAGATAGACTTTAAAAATTTTCAATTAACACAAAGTGACAGTTGACCTCAATGAGCTTCAATGGATGTTATTCGATGATATCTGAAAAAGTTAGATGCAAACTCACTCAAATATATGAGAAATGTTGAAATTCGACTTCGAATGAGGAAGATAGACTTTGAAAATTTTCAATTAACACAAAGTGACAGTTGACCTCAATGGGCTTCAAAGAATGTTAATCGACGATATCTGACAAAGTTAGATGCAAACTCACTCAAATATATGAGAAATGTTGAAATTTGACTTCAAATTAGGAAGATAGACTTTAAAAATTTTCAATTAACACAAAGTGACAGTTGACCTCAATGAGCTTCAAGGGATGTTATTCGTTGATATCTGATAAAGTTAGATGCAAACTCACTCAAATATATGAGAAATGTTGAAATTCGACTTCGAATGAGGAAGATAGACTTTGAAAATTTTCAATTAACACAAAGTGACAGTTGACTTCAATGGGCTTCAAAGAATGTTAATCGACGATATCTGACAAAGTTAGATGCAAACTCACTCAAATATATGAGAAATGTTGAAATTCGACTTCGAATGAGGAAGATAGACTTTGAAAATTTTCAATTAACACAAAGTGACAGTTGACCTCAATGGGCTTCAAAGGATGTTAATCGACGATATCTGACAGAGTTAGATGCAAACTCACTCAAATATATGAGAAATGTTGAAATTTGACTTCAAATTAGGAAGATAGACTTTAAAAATTTTCAATTAACACAAAGTGACAGTTGACCTCAATGAGCTTCAATGGATGTTATTCGATGATATCTGAAAAAGTTAGATGCAAACTAACTCAAATATATGAGAAATGTTGAAATTCGACTTCGAATGAGGAAGATAGACTTTGAAAATTTTCAATTAACACAAAGTGACAGTTGACCTCAATGGGCTTCAAAGAATGTTAATCGACGATATCTGACAAAGTTAGATGCAAACTCACTCAAATATATGAGAAATGTTGAAATTTGACTTCAAATTAGGAAGATAGACTTTAAAAATTTTCAATTAACACAAAGTGACAGTTGACCTCAATGAGCTTCAATGGATGTTATTCGTTGATATCTGATAAAGTTAGATGCAAACTCACTCAAATATATAAGAAATGTTGAAATTCGACTTCAAATTAGGAAGATAGACTTTGAAAATTTTCAATTAACACAAATTGACAGTTCACCTCAATGAGCTTCAATGGATGTTATTTGTTGATATCTGAGAAAGTTAGATGCAAACTCACTCAAATATATGAGAAATGTTGAAATTCGACTTCGAATGAGGAAGATAGACTTTGAAAATTTTCAATTAACACAAAGTGACAGTTGACTTCAATGGGCTTCAAAGAATGTTAATCGACGATATCTGACAAAGTTAGATGCAAACTCACTCAAATATATGAGAAATGTTGAAATTCGACTTCGAATGAGGAAGATAGACTTTGAAAATTTTCAATTAACACAAAGTGACAGTTGACCTCAATGGGCTTCAAAGGATGTTAATCGACGATATCTGACAGAGTTAGATGCAAACTCACTCAAATATATGAGAAATGTTGAAATTTGACTTCAAATTAGGAAGATAGACTTTAAAAATTTTCAATTAACACAAAGTGACAGTTGACCTCAATGAGCTTCAATGGATGTTATTCGATGATATCTGAAAAAGTTAGATGCAAACTAACTCAAATATATGAGAAATGTTGAAATTCGACTTCGAATGAGGAAGATAGACTTTGAAAATTTTCAATTAACACAAAGTGACAGTTGACCTCAATGGGCTTCAAAGAATGTTAATCGACGATATCTGACAAAGTTAGATGCAAACTCACTCAAATATATGAGAAATGTTGAAATTTGACTTCAAATTAGGAAGATAGACTTTAAAAATTTTCAATTAACACAAAGTGACAGTTGACCTCAATGAGCTTCAATGGATGTTATTCGTTGATATCTGATAAAGTTAGATGCAAACTCACTCAAATATATAAGAAATGTTGAAATTCGACTTCAAATTAGGAAGATAGACTTTGGAAATTTTCAATTAACACAAATTGACAGTTCACCTCAATGAGCTTCAATGGATGTTATTTGTTGATATCTGAAAAAGTTAGATGCAAACTCACTCAAATATATGAGAAATGTTGAAATTCGACTTCGAATGAGGAAGATAGACTTTGAAAATTTTCAATTAACACAAAGTGACAGTTGACCTCAATGGGCTTCAAAGAATGTTAATCGACAATATCTGACAAAGTTAGATGCAAACTCACTCAAATATATGAGAAATGTTGAAATTCGACTTCGAATGAGGAAGATAGACTTTGAAAATTTTCAATTAACACAAAGTGACAGTTGACCTCAATGGGCTTCAAAGAATGTTAATCGACGATATCTGACAAAGTTAGATGCAAACTCTCTCAAATATATGAGAAATGTTGAAATTTGACTTCAAATTAGGGAGATAGACTTTAAAAATTTTCAATTAACACAAAGTGACAGTTGACCTCAATGAGCTTCAATGGATGTTATTCGTTGATATCTGATAAAGTTAGATGCAAACTCAGTCAAATATCTAAGGAAAGTTGAAATTCGACTTCAAATTAGGAAGATAGACATTGAAAATTTTCAATTATCACAAAGTGACCGTTGACCTCAATGGGCTTCAAAGGATGTTAATCGACGATATCTGAGAAAGTTAGATGCAAACTCACTCAAATATATGAGAAATGTTGAAATTTGACTTCAAATTAGGAAGATAGACTTTAAAAATTTTCAATTAACACAAAGTGACAGTTGACCTCAATGAGCTTCAATGGATGTTATTCGTTGATATCTGATAAAGTTAGATGCAAACTCACTCAAATATATGAGAAATGTTGAAATTCGACTCCGAATGAGGAAGATAGACTTTGAAAATTTTCAATTAACACAAAGTGACAGTTGACTTCAATGGGCTTCAAAGAATGTTAATCGACGATATCTGACAAAGTTAGATGCAAACTCTCTCAAATATATGAGAAATGTTGAAATTTGACTTCAAATTAGGGAGATAGACTTTAAAAATTTTCAATTAACACAAAGTGACAGTTGACCTCAATGAGCTTCAATGGATGTTATTCGTTGATATCTGATAAAGTTAGATGCAAACTCAGTCAAATATCTAAGGAAAGTTGAAATTCGACTTCAAATTAGGAAGATAGACATTGAAAATTTTCAATTATCACAAAGTGACCGTTGACCTCAATGGGCTTCAAAGGATGTTAATCGACGATATCTGAGAAAGTTAGATGCAAACTCACTCAAATATATGAGAAATGTTGAAATTTGACTTCAAATTAGGAAGATAGACTTTAAAAATTTTCAATTAACACAAAGTGACAGTTGACCTCAATGAGCTTCAATGGATGTTATTCGTTGATATCTGATAAAGTTAGATGCAAACTCACTCAAATATATGAGAAATGTTGAAATTCGACTCCGAATGAGGAAGATAGACTTTGAAAATTTTCAATTAACACAAAGTGACAGTTGACTTCAATGGGCTTCAAAGAATGTTAATCGACGATATCTGACAAAGTTAGATGCAAACTCACTCAAATATATGAGAAATGTTGAAATTTGACTTCAAATTAGGAAGATAGACTTTAAAAATTTTCAATTAACACAAAGTGACAGTTGACCTCAATGAGCTTCAATGGATGTTATTCGTTGATATCTGATAAAGTTAAATGCAAACTCACTCAAATATATGAGAAATGTTGAAATTCGACTCCGAATGAGGAAGATAGACTTTGAAAATTTTCAATTAACACAAAGTGACAGTTGACTTCAATGGGCTTCAAAGAATGTTAATCGACGATATCTGAGAAAGTTAGATGCAAACTCACTCAAATATATAAGAAATGTAGAAATTCGACTTCAAATTAGGAAAATAGACTGTGAAAATTTTCAATTAACACAAATGGACAGTTGACTCCAATGAGCTTCAATGGATGTTATTCGATGATATCTGACAAACTGAGATGCAAACTCACTCAAATATATGAGAAATGTTGAAATTTGACTTCAAATTAGGAAGATAGACTCTAAAAATTTTCAATTAACACAAAGTGACAGTTGACCTCAATGAGCTTCAATGGTTTTTATTCGATGATATCTGAGAAAGTTAGATGCTTACTCACTCAAATATATAAGAAATGTTGAAATTCGACTTCAAGTTAGGAAGATAGACTTTGAAAATTTTCAATTAACACAAATTGACAGTTGACCTCAATGAGCTTCAATGGATGTTATTCGATGATATCTGAAAAAGTTAGATGCAAACTCACTCAAATATATGAGAAATGTTGAAATTCGACTTCGAATGAGGAAGATAGACTTTGAAAATTTTCAATTAACACAAAGTGACAGTTGACTTCAATGGGCTTCAAAGAATGTTAATCGACGATATCTGACAAAGTTAGATGCAAACTCACTCAAATATATGAGAAATGTTGAAATTCGACTTCGAATGAGGAAGATAGACTTTGAAAATTTTCAATTAACACAAAGTGACAGTTGACCTCAATGGGCTTCAAAGGATGTTAATCGACGATATCTGACAGAGTTAGATGCAAACTCACTCAAATATATGAGAAATGTTGAAATTTGACTTCAAATTAGGAAGATAGACTTTAAAAATTTTCAATTAACACAAAGTGACAGTTGACCTCAATGAGCTTCAATGGATGTTATTCGATGATATCTGAAAAAGTTAGATGCAAACTAACTCAAATATATGAGAAATGTTGAAATTCGACTTCGAATGAGGAAGATAGACTTTGAAAATTTTCAATTAACACAAAGTGACAGTTGACCTCAATGGGCTTCAAAGAATGTTAATCGACGATATCTGACAAAGTTAGATGCAAACTCACTCAAATATATGAGAAATGTTGAAATTTGACTTCAAATTAGGAAGATAGACTTTAAAAATTTTCAATTAACACAAAGTGACAGTTGACCTCAATGAGCTTCAATGGATGTTATTCGTTGATATCTGATAAAGTTAGATGCAAACTCACTCAAATATATAAGAAATGTTGAAATTCGACTTCAAATTAGGAAGATAGACTTTGGAAATTTTCAATTAACACAAATTGACAGTTCACCTCAATGAGCTTCAATGGATGTTATTTGTTGATATCTGAAAAAGTTAGATGCAAACTCACTCAAATATATGAGAAATGTTGAAATTCGACTTCGAATGAGGAAGATAGACTTTGAAAATTTTCAATTAACACAAAGTGACAGTTGACCTCAATGGGCTTCAAAGAATGTTAATCGACAATATCTGACAAAGTTAGATGCAAACTCACTCAAATATATGAGAAATGTTGAAATTCGACTTCGAATGAGGAAGATAGACTTTGAAAATTTTCAATTAACACAAAGTGACAGTTGACCTCAATGGGCTTCAAAGAATGTTAATCGACGATATCTGACAAAGTTAGATGCAAACTCTCTCAAATATATGAGAAATGTTGAAATTTGACTTCAAATTAGGGAGATAGACTTTAAAAATTTTCAATTAACACAAAGTGACAGTTGACCTCAATGAGCTTCAATGGATGTTATTCGTTGATATCTGATAAAGTTAGATGCAAACTCAGTCAAATATCTAAGGAAAGTTGAAATTCGACTTCAAATTAGGAAGATAGACATTGAAAATTTTCAATTATCACAAAGTGACCGTTGACCTCAATGGGCTTCAAAGGATGTTAATCGACGATATCTGAGAAAGTTAGATGCAAACTCACTCAAATATATGAGAAATGTTGAAATTTGACTTCAAATTAGGAAGATAGACTTTAAAAATTTTCAATTAACACAAAGTGACAGTTGACCTCAATGAGCTTCAATGGATGTTATTCGTTGATATCTGATAAAGTTAGATGCAAACTCACTCAAATATATGAGAAATGTTGAAATTCGACTCCGAATGAGGAAGATAGACTTTGAAAATTTTCAATTAACACAAAGTGACAGTTGACTTCAATGGGCTTCAAAGAATGTTAATCGACGATATCTGACAAAGTTAGATGCAAACTCTCTCAAATATATGAGAAATGTTGAAATTTGACTTCAAATTAGGGAGATAGACTTTAAAAATTTTCAATTAACACAAAGTGACAGTTGACCTCAATGAGCTTCAATGGATGTTATTCGTTGATATCTGATAAAGTTAGATGCAAACTCAGTCAAATATCTAAGGAAAGTTGAAATTCGACTTCAAATTAGGAAGATAGACATTGAAAATTTTCAATTATCACAAAGTGACCGTTGACCTCAATGGGCTTCAAAGGATGTTAATCGACGATATCTGAGAAAGTTAGATGCAAACTCACTCAAATATATGAGAAATGTTGAAATTTGACTTCAAATTAGGAAGATAGACTTTAAAAATTTTCAATTAACACAAAGTGACAGTTGACCTCAATGAGCTTCAATGGATGTTATTCGTTGATATCTGATAAAGTTAGATGCAAACTCACTCAAATATATGAGAAATGTTGAAATTCGACTCCGAATGAGGAAGATAGACTTTGAAAATTTTCAATTAACACAAAGTGACAGTTGACTTCAATGGGCTTCAAAGAATGTTAATCGACGATATCTGACAAAGTTAGATGCAAACTCACTCAAATATATGAGAAATGTTGAAATTTGACTTCAAATTAGGAAGATAGACTTTAAAAATTTTCAATTAACACAAAGTGACAGTTGACCTCAATGAGCTTCAATGGATGTTATTCGTTGATATCTGATAAAGTTAAATGCAAACTCACTCAAATATATGAGAAATGTTGAAATTCGACTCCGAATGAGGAAGATAGACTTTGAAAATTTTCAATTAACACAAAGTGACAGTTGACTTCAATGGGCTTCAAAGAATGTTAATCGACGATATCTGAGAAAGTTAGATGCAAACTCACTCAAATATATAAGAAATGTAGAAATTCGACTTCAAATTAGGAAAATAGACTGTGAAAATTTTCAATTAACACAAATGGACAGTTGACTCCAATGAGCTTCAATGGATGTTATTCGATGATATCTGACAAACTGAGATGCAAACTCACTCAAATATATGAGAAATGTTGAAATTTGACTTCAAATTAGGAAGATAGACTCTAAAAATTTTCAATTAACACAAAGTGACAGTTGACCTCAATGAGCTTCAATGGTTTTTATTCGATGATATCTGAGAAAGTTAGATGCTTACTCACTCAAATATATAAGAAATGTTGAAATTCGACTTCAAGTTAGGAAGATAGACTTTGAAAATTTTCAATTAACACAAATTGACAGTTGACCTCAATGAGCTTCAATGGATGTTATTCGATGATATCTGAAAAAGTTAGATGCAAACTCACTCAAATATATGAGAAATGTTGAAATTCGACTTCGAATGAGGAAGATAGACTTTGAAAATTTTCAATTAACACAAAGTGACAGTTGACTTCAATGGGCTTCAAAGAATGTTAATCGACGATATCTGACAAAGTTAGATGCAAACTCACTCAAATATATGAGGAATGTTGAAATTCGACTTCGAATGAGGAAGATAGACTTTGAAAATTTTCAATTATCACAAAGTGACAGTTGACCTCAATGAGCTTCAATGGATGTTATTCGATGATATCTGAAAAAGTTAGATGCAAACTCACTCAAATATATGAGAAATGTTGAAATTTGACTTCAAATTAGGAAGATAGACTTTAAAAATTTTCAATTAACACAAAGTGACAGTTGACCTCTATGAGCTTCAATGGATGTTATTCGATGATATCTGTTAAAGTTAGATGCAAACTCACTCAAATATATAAGAAATGTTGAAATTTGACTTCAAATTAGGAAGATAGACTTTGAAAATTTTCAATCAACACAAAGTAACAGTTGACCTCAATGGGCTTCAATGGATGTTAATCGACGATATCTGACAAAGTTAGATGCAAACTCACTCAAATAAATAAGGAATGCTGGAATTCGACTTCAAATTAGGGAGATAGACTTTGAAAATTTTCAATTATCACAAAGTGACAGTTGAGCTCAATGAGCTTCAATGGATGTTATTCGATGATATCTGATAAAGTTAGATGCTAACTAACTCAAATATATAAGAAAAGTTGAAATTCGACTTCAAATTAGGAAGATAGACTTTGAAAATTTTCAATTATCACAAAGTGACAGTTGACCTCAATGAGCTTCAATGGATGTTATTCGATGATATCTGATAAAGTTAAATGCAAACTCACTCCAATATATAAGAAATGTTGGAATTCGACTTCAAATTAGGAAGATAGACTTTGAAAATTTTCAATTATCACAAAGTGACAGTTGAGCTCAATGAACTTCAATGGATGTTATTCGATGATATCCGATAAAGATAGAAGCAAACTCACTCAAATATATGAGAAATGTTGAAATTTGACTTCAAATTAGGAAGATAGACTCTAAAAATTTTCAATTAACACAAAGTGACAGTTGACCTCAATGAGCTTCAATGGATGTTATTCGATGATATCTGAAAAAGTTAGATGCAAACTCACTCAAATATATGAGAAATGTTGAAATTTGACTTCAAATTAGGAAGATAGACTCTAAAAATTTTCAATTAACACAAAGTGACAGTTGACCTCAATGAGCTTCAATGGATGTTATTCGATGATATCTGATAAAGTTAGATGCTAACTCACTCAAATATATAAGAAATGTTGAAATTCGACTTCAAATTAGGAAGATAGACTTTGAAAATTTTCAATTATCACAAAGTGACAGTTGACCTCAATGAGCTTCAATGGATGTTATCCGATGATATCTGATAAAGTTAAATGCAAACTCACTCCAATATATAAGAAATGCTGGAATTCGACTTCAAATTAGGAAGATAGACTTTGAAAATTTTCAATTATCACAAAGTGACAGTTGAGCTCAATGAGCTTCAATGGATGTTATTCGATGATATCTGATAAAGTTAGATGCTAACTAACTCAAATATATAAGAAAAGTTGAAATTCGACTTCAAATTAGGAAGATAGACTTTGAAAATTTTCAATTATCACAAAGTGACAGTTGACCTCAATGAGCTTCAATGGATGTTATTCGATGATATCTGAGAAAGTTAGATGCAAACTCACTCAAATATATGAGAAATGTTGAAATTTGACTTCAAATTAGGAAGATAGACTTTAAAAATTTTCAATTAACACAAAGTGACAGTTGACCTCTATGAGCTTCAATGGATGTTATTCGATGATATCTGATAAAGTTAGATGCTAACTCACTCAAATATATAAGAAATGTTGAAATTCGACTTCAAATTAGGAAGATAGACTTTGAAAATTTTCAATTATCACAAAGTGACAGTTGACCTCAATGAGCTTCAATGGATGTTATCCGATGATATCTGATAAAGTTAAATGCAAACTCACTCCAATATATAAGAAATGTTGGAATTCGACTTCAAATTAGGAAGATAGACTTTGAAAATTTTCAATTATCACAAAGTGACAGTTGAGCTCAATGAGCTTCAATGGATGTTATTCGATGATATCTGATAAAGTTAGATGCTAACTAACTCAAATATATAAGAAAAGTTGAAATTCGACTTCAAATTAGGAAGATAGACTTTGAAAATTTTCAATTATCACAAAGTGACAGTTGACCTCAATGAGCTTCAATGGATGTTATTCGATGATATCTGAGAAAGTTAGATGCAAACTCACTCAAATATATGAGAAATGTTGAAATTTGACTTCAAATTAGGAAGATAGACTTTAAAAATTTTCAATTAACACAAAGTGACAGTTGACCTCTATGAGCTTCAATGGATGTTATTCGATGATATCTGTTAAAGTTAGATGCAAACTCACTCAAATATATAAGAAATGTTGAAATTTGACTTCAAATTAGGAAGATAGACTTTGAAAATTTTCAATCAACACAAAGTAACAGTTGACCTCAATGGGCTTCAATGGATGTTAATCGACGATATCTGACAAAGTTAGATGCAAACTCACTCAAATAAATAAGGAATGCTGGAATTCGACTTCAAATTAGGGAGATAGACTTTGAAAATTTTCAATTATCACAAAGTGACAGTTGAACTCAATGAGCTTCAATGGATGTTAATCGACGATATCTGACAAAGTTAGATGCAAACTCACTCAAATATATGAGAAATGTTGAAATTTGACTTCAAATTAGGTAGATAGACTTTAAAAATTTTCAATTATCACAAAGTGACAGTTGACCTCAATGGGCTTCAAAGAATGTTAATCGACGATATCTGACAAAGTTAGATGCAAACTCACTCAAATATATGAGAAATGTTGAAATTTGACTTCAAATTAGGAAGATAGACTTTAAAAATTTTCAATTAACACAAAGTGACAGTTGACCTCAATGAGCCTCAATGGATGTTATTCGTTGATATCTGATAAAGTTAGATGCAATCCCACTCAAATATATAAGAAATGTTGAAATTCGACTTCAAATTAGGAAGATAGACTTTGAAAATTTTCAATTAACACAAATTGACAGTTGACCTCAATGAGCTTCAATGGATGTTATTCGATGATATCTGAAAAAGTTAGATGCAAACTCACTCAAATATATGAGAAATGTTGAAATTCGACTTCGAATGAGGAAGATAGACTTTGAAAATTTTCAATTAACACAAAGTGACAGTTGACTTCAATGGGCTTCAAAGAATGTTAATCGACGATATCTGACAAAGTTAGATGCAAACTCACTCAAATATATGAGGAATGTTGAAATTCGACTTCGAATGAGGAAGATAGACTTTGAAAATTTTCAATTATCACAAAGTGACAGTTGACCTCAATGAGCTTCAATGGATGTTATTCGATGATATCTGAAAAAGTTAGATGCAAACTCACTCAAATATATGAGAAATGTTGAAATTTGACTTCAAATTAGGAAGATAGACTTTAAAAATTTTCAATTAACACAAAGTGACAGTTGACCTCTATGAGCTTCAATGGATGTTATTCGATGATATCTGTTAAAGTTAGATGCAAACTCACTCAAATATATAAGAAATGTTGAAATTTGACTTCAAATTAGGAAGATAGACTTTGAAAATTTTCAATCAACACAAAGTAACAGTTGACCTCAATGGGCTTCAATGGATGTTAATCGACGATATCTGACAAAGTTAGATGCAAACTCACTCAAATAAATAAGGAATGCTGGAATTCGACTTCAAATTAGGGAGATAGACTTTGAAAATTTTCAATCAACACAAAGTGACAATCGACCTCAATGGGCTTCAATGGATGTTAATCGCCGATATCTGAAAAAGTTAGATGCAAACTCCCTCAAATATATAAGAAATGTTGAAATTCGACTTCAAATTAGGAAGATAGACTTTGAAAATTTTCAATTATCACAAAGTGACAGTTGAACTCAATGAGCTTCAATGGATGTTAATCGACGATATCTGACAAAGTTAGATGCAAACTCACTCAAATATATGAGAAATGTTGAAATTTGACTTCAAATTAGGTAGATAGACTTTAAAAATTTTCAATTATCACAAAGTGACAGTTGACCTCAATGGGCTTCAAAGAATGTTAATCGACGATATCTGACAAAGTTAGATGCAAACTCACTCAAATATATGAGAAATGTTGAAATTTGACTTCAAATTAGGAAGATAGACTTTAAAAATTTTCAATTAACACAAAGTGACAGTTGACCTCAATGAGCCTCAATGGATGTTATTCGTTGATATCTGATAAAGTTAGATGCAATCTCACTCAAATATATAAGAAATGTTGAAATTCGACTTCAAATTAGGAAGATAGACTTTGAAAATTTTCAATTAACACAAATTGACAGTTGACCTCAATGAGCCTCAATGGATGTTATTCGTTGATATCTTATAAAGTTAGATGCAAACTCACTCAAATATATGAGAAATGTTGAAATTCGACTCCGAATGAGGAAGATAGACTTTGAAAATTTTCAATTAACACAAAGTGACAGTTGACTTCAATGGGCTTCAAAGAATGTTAATCGACGATATCTGAGAAAGTTAGATGCAAACTCACTCAAATATATAAGAAATGTAGAAATTCGACTTCAAATTAGGAAAATAGACTGTGAAAATTTTCAATTGACACAAATGGACAGTTGACTCCAATGAGCTTCAATGGATGTTATTCGATGATATCTGACAAACTGAGATGCAAACTCACTCAAATATATGAGAAATGTTGAAATTTGACTTCAAATTAGGAAGATAGACTCTAAAAATTTTCAATTAACACAAAGTGACAGTTGACCTCAATGAGCTTCAATGGTTTTTATTCGATGATATCTGATAAAGTTAGATGCTAACTCACTCAAATATATGAGAAATGTTGAAATTCGACTTCAAGTTAGGAAGATAGACTTTGAAAATTTTCAATTATCACAAAGTGACAGTTGAACTCAATGAGCTTCAATGGATGTTATTCGATGATATCTGATGAAGTTAGATGCAAACTCACTCAGATATATGAGAAACGTTGAAATTCGACTTCAAATTAGGAAGATAAACTTTGAAAATTTTCAATTAACACAATGTGACAGTTGACCTCAATGGGCTTCAACGGATGTTAATCGACGATATCTGACAAAGTTAGATGCAAACTCACTCAAATAAATAGGGAATGCTGAAATTCGACTCCAAATTAGGGAGATAGACTTTGAAAATTTTCAATCAACATAAAGTGACAATCGACCTCAATGGGCTTCAATGGAGGTTAATCGCCGATATCTGAAAAAGTTAGATGCAAACTCCCTCAAATATATAAGAAATGTTGATATTCGACTTCAAATTAGGAACTTAGACTTTGGAAATTTTCAATCAACACAAAGTGACAGTCGACCTCAATGGGCTTCAGTGGATGTTAATCGACGATATCTGACAAAGTTAGATGCTAACTCACTCAAATATATAAGAAATGTTGAAATTCGACTTCAAATTAGGAAGATAGACTTTGAAAATTTTCAATTATCACAAAGTGACAGTTGACCTCAATGAGCTTCAATGGATGTTAATCGACGATATCTGAAAAAGTTAGATGCAAACTCACTCAAATATATGAGAAATGTTGAAATTCGACTTCAAATTAGGAAGATAGACTTTGAAAATTTTCAATTATCACAAAGAGACAGTTGAGCTCAATGAACTTCAATGGATGTTATTCGATGATATCTGATAAAGATAGAAGCAAACTCACTCAAATATATGAGAAATGTTGAAATTTGACTTCAAATTAGGAAGATAGACTCTAAAAATTTTCAATTAACACAAAGTGACAGTTGACCTCAATGAGCTTCAATGGTTTTTATTCGATGATATCTGATAAAGTTAGATGCTAACTCACTCAAATATATAAGAAATGTTGAAATTCGACTTCAAGTTAGGAAGATAGACTTTGAAAATTTTCAATTATCACAAAGTGACAGTTGACCTCAATGAGCTTCAATGGATGTTATTCGATGATATCTGATAAAGTTAAATGCAAACTCACTCCAATATATAAGAAATGTTGGAATTCGACTTCAAATTAGGAAGATAGACTTTGAAAATTTTCAATTATCACAAAGTGACAGTTGAGCTCAATGAACTTCAATGGATGTTATTCGATGATATCCGATAAAGATAGAAGCAAACTCACTCAAATATATGAGAAATGTTGAAATTTGACTTCAAATTAGGAAGATAGACTCTAAAAATTTTCAATTAACACAAAGTGACAGTTGACCTCAATGAGCTTCAATGGATGTTATTCGATGATATCTGAAAAAGTTAGATGCAAACTCACTCAAATATATGAGAAATGTTGAAATTTGACTTCAAATTAGGAAGATAGACTCTAAAAATTTTCAATTAACACAAAGTGACAGTTGACCTCAATGAGCTTCAATGGATGTTATTCGATGATATCTGATAAAGTTAGATGCTAACTCACTCAAATATATAAGAAATGTTGAAATTCGACTTCAAATTAGGAAGATAGACTTTGAAAATTTTCAATTATCACAAAGTGACAGTTGACCTCAATGAGCTTCAATGGATGTTATCCGATGATATCTGATAAAGTTAAATGCAAACTCACTCCAATATATAAGAAATGTTGGAATTCGACTTCAAATTAGGAAGATAGACTTTGAAAATTTTCAATTATCACAAAGTGACAGTTGAGCTCAATGAGCTTCAATGGATGTTATTCGATGATATCTGATAAAGTTAGATGCTAACTAACTCAAATATATAAGAAATGTTGAAATTCGACTTCAAATTAGGAAGATAGACTTTGAAAATTTTCAATTATCACAAAGTGACAGTTGACCTCAATGAGCTTCAATGGATGTTATTCGATGATATCTGATAAAGTTAGATGCAAACTCACTCAAATATATGAGAAATGTTGAAATTTGACTTCAAATTAGGAAGATAGACTTTAAAAATTTTCAATTAACACAAAGTGACAGTTGACCTCTATGAGCTTCAATGGATGTTATTCGATGATATCTGTTAAAGTTAGATGCAAACTCACTCAAATATATAAGAAATGTTGAAATTTGACTTCAAATTAGGAAGATAGACTTTGAAAATTTTCAATCAACACAAAGTAACAGTTGACCTCAATGGGCTTCAATGGATGTTAATCGACGATATCTGACAAAGTTAGATGCAAACTCACTCAAATAAATAAGGAATGCTGGAATTCGACTTCAAATTAGGGAGATAGACTTTGAAAATTTTCAATCAACACAAAGTGACAATCGACCTCAATGGGCTTCAATGGATGTTAATCGCCGATATCTGAAAAAGTTAGATGCAAACTCCCTCAAATATATAAGAAATGTTGAAATTCGACTTCAAATTAGGAAGATAGACTTTGAAAATTTTCAATTATCACAAAGTGACAGTTGAACTCAATGAGCTTCAATGGATGTTAATCGACGATATCTGACAAAGTTAGATGCAAACTCACTCAAATATATGAGAAATGTTGAAATTTGACTTCAAATTAGGTAGATAGACTTTAAAAATTTTCAATTATCACAAAGTGACAGTTGACCTCAATGGGCTTCAAAGAATGTTAATCGACGATATCTGACAAAGTTAGATGCAAACTCACTCAAATATATGAGAAATGTTGAAATTTGACTTCAAATTAGGAAGATAGACTTTAAAAATTTTCAATTAACACAAAGTGACAGTTGACCTCAATGAGCCTCAATGGATGTTATTCGTTGATATCTGATAAAGTTAGATGCAAACTCACTCAAATATATAAGAAATGTTGAAATTTGACTTCAAATTAGGAAGATAGACTTTGAAAATTTTCAATCAACACAAAGTAACAGTTGACCTCAATGGGCTTCAATGGATGTTAATCGACGATATCTGACAAAGTTAGATGCAAACTCACTCAAATAAATAAGGAATGCTGGAATTCGACTTCAAATTAGGGAGATAGACTTTGAAAATTTTCAATCAACACAAAGTGACAATCGACCTCAATGGGCTTCAATGGATGTTAATCGCCGATATCTGAAAAAGTTAGATGCAAACTCCCTCAAATATATAAGAAATGTTGAAATTCGACTTCAAATTAGGAAGATAGACTTTGAAAATTTTCAATTATCACAAAGTGACAGTTGAACTCAATGAGCTTCAATGGATGTTAATCGACGATATCTGACAAAGTTAGATGCAAACTCACTCAAATATATGAGAAATGTTGAAATTTGACTTCAAATTAGGTAGATAGACTTTAAAAATTTTCAATTATCACAAAGTGACAGTTGACCTCAATGGGCTTCAAAGAATGTTAATCGACGATATCTGACAAAGTTAGATGCAAACTCACTCAAATATATGAGAAATGTTGAAATTTGACTTCAAATTAGGAAGATAGACTTTAAAAATTTTCAATTAACACAAAGTGACAGTTGACCTCAATGAGCCTCAATGGATGTTATTCGTTGATATCTGATAAAGTTAGATGCAATCTCACTCAAATATATAAGAAATGTTGAAATTCGACTTCAAATTAGGAAGATAGACTCTGAAAATTTTCAATTAACACAAAGTGACAGTTGACTTCAATGGGCTTCAAAGAATGTTAATCGACGATATCTGACAAAGTTAGATGCAAACTCACTCAAATATATGAGGAATGTTGAAATTCGCCTTCGAATGAGGAAGATAGACTTTGAAAATTTTCAATTATCACAAAGTGACAGTTGACCTCAATGAGCTTCAATGGATGTTATTCGATGATATCTGATAAAGTTAAATGCAAACTCACTCCAATATATAAGAAATGTTGGAATTCGACTTCAAATTAGGAAGATAGACTTTGAAAATTTTCAATTATCACAAAGTGACAGTTGACCTCAATGAGCTTCAATGGATGTTATTCGATGATATCTGAAAAAGTTAGATGCAAACTCACTCAAATATATGAGAAATGTTGAAATTTGACTTCAAATTAGGAAGATAGACTTTAAAAATTTTCAATTAACACAAAGTGACAGTTGACCTCTATGAGCTTCAATGGATGTTATTCGATGATATCTGTTAAAGTTAGATGCAAACTCACTCAAATATATAAGAAATGTTGAAATTTGACTTCAAATTAGGAAGATAGACTTTGAAAATTTTCAATCAACACAAAGTAACAGTTGACCTCAATGGGCTTCAATGGATGTTAATCGACGATATCTGACAAAGTTAGATGCAAACTCACTCAAATAAATAAGGAATGCTGGAATTCGACTTCAAATTAGGGAGATAGACTTTGAAAATTTTCAATCAACACAAAGTGACAATCGACCTCAATGGGCTTCAATGGATGTTAATCGCCGATATCTGAAAAAGTTAGATGCAAACTCCCTCAAATATATAAGAAATGTTGAAATTCGACTTCAAATTAGGAAGATAGACTTTGAAAATTTTCAATTATCACAAAGTGACAGTTGAACTCAATGAGCTTCAATGGATGTTAATCGACGATATCTGACAAAGTTAGATGCAAACTCACTCAAATATATGAGAAATGTTGAAATTTGACTTCAAATTAGGTAGATAGACTTTAAAAATTTTCAATTATCACAAAGTGACAGTTGACCTCAATGGGCTTCAAAGAATGTTAATCGACGATATCTGACAAAGTTAGATGCAAACTCACTCAAATATATGAGAAATGTTGAAATTTGACTTCAAATTAGGAAGATAGACTTTAAAAATTTTCAATTAACACAAAGTGACAGTTGACCTCAATGAGCCTCAATGGATGTTATTCGTTGATATCTGATAAAGTTAGATGCAATCTCACTCAAATATATAAGAAATGTTGAAATTCGACTTCAAATTAGGAAGATAGACTTTGAAAATTTTCAATTAACACAAATTGACAGTTGACCTCAATGAGCTTCAATGGATGTTATTCGATGATATCTGAAAAAGTTAGATGCAAACTCACTCAAATATATGAGAAATGTTGAAATTCGACTTCGAATGAGGAAGATAGACTTTGAAAATTTTCAATTAACACAAAGTGACAGTTGACTTCAATGGGCTTCAAAGAATGTTAATCGACGATATCTGACAAAGTTAGATGCAAACTCACTCAAATATATGAGGAATGTTGAAATTCGACTTCGAATGAGGAAGATAGACTTTGAAAATTTTCAATTAACACAAAGTGACAGTTGACCTCAATGGGCTTCAAAGAATGTTAATCGACGATATCTGACAAAGTTAGATGCAAACTCACTCAAATATATGAGAAATGTTGAAATTTGACTTCAAATTAGGAAGATAGACTTTAAAAATTTTCAATTAACACAAAGTGACAGTTGACCTCAATGAGCTTCAATGGATGTTAATCGACGATATCTGACAAAGTTAGATGCAAACTCACCCAAATATATAAGAAATGTTGAAATTCGACTTCAAATTAGGAAGATAGACTTTGAAAATTTTCAATTAACACAAATTGACAGTTGACCTCAATGAGCTTCAATGGATGTTATTCGATGATATCTGAAAAAGTTAGATGCAAACACACTCAAATATATGAGAAATGTTGAAATTCGACTTCGAATGAGGAAGATAGACTTTGAAAATTTTCAATTAACACAAAGTGACAGTTGACCTCAATGGGCTTCAAAGGATGTTAATCGACGATATCTGACAAAGTTAGATGCAAACTCACTCAAATATATGAGAAATGTTGAAATTTGACTTCAAATTAGGAAGATAGACTTTAAAAATTTTCAATTAACACAAAGTGACAGTTGACCTCAATGAGCTTCAATGGATGTTATTCTTGATATCTGATAAAGTTAGATGCAAACTCACTCAAATATATAAGAAATGTTGAAATTCGACTTCAAATTAGGAAGATAGACTTTGAAAATTTTCAATTAACACAAATTGACAGTTCACCTCAATGAGCTTCAATGGATGTTATTTGTTGATATCTGAAAAAGTTAGATGCAAACTCACTCAAATATATGAGAAATGTTGAAATTCGACTTCGAATGAGGAAGATAGACTTTGAAAATTTTCAATTAACACAAAGTGACAGTTGACCTCAATGGGCTTCAAAGAATGTTAATCGACAATATCTGACAAAGTTAGATGCAAACTCACTCAAATATATGAGAAATGTTGAAATTCGACTTCGAATGAGGAAGATAGACTTTGAAAATTTTCAATTAACACAAAGTGACAGTTGACCTCAATGGGCTTCAAAGAATGTTAATCGACGATATCTGACAAAGTTAGATGCAAACTCTCTCAAATATATGAGAAATGTTGAAATTTGACTTCAAATTAGGGAGATAGACTTTAAAAATTTTCAATTAACACAAAGTGACAGTTGACCTCAATGAGCTTCAATGGATGTTATTCGTTGATATCTGATAAAGTTAGATGCAAACTCAGTCAAATATCTAAGGAAAGTTGAAATTCGACTTCAAATTAGGAAGATAGACATTGAAAATTTTCAATTATCACAAAGTGACCGTTGACCTCAATGGGCTTCAAAGGATGTTAATCGACGATATCTGAGAAAGTTAGATGCAAACTCACTCAAATATATGAGAAATGTTGAAATTCGACTTCGAATGAGGAAGATAGACTTTGAAAATTTTCAATTAACACAAAGTGACAGTTGACTTCAATGGGCTTCAAAGAATGTTAATCGACGATATCTGACAAAGTTAGATGCAAACTCACTCAAATATATGAGAAATGTTGAAATTTGACTTCAAATTAGGAAGATAGACTTTAAAAATTTTCAATTAACACAAAGTGACAGTTGACCTCAATGAGCTTCAATGGATGTTATTCGTTGATATCTGATAAAGTTAGATGCAAACTCACTCAAATATATGAGAAATGTTGAAATTCGACTCCGAATGAGGAAGATAGACTTTGAAAATTTTCAATTAACACAAAGTGACAGTTGACTTCAATGGGCTTCAAAGAATGTTAATCGACGATATCTGAGAAAGTTAGATGCAAACTCACTCAAATATATAAGAAATGTAGAAATTCGACTTCAAATTAGGAAAATAGACTGTGAAAATTTTCAATTAACACAAATGGACAGTTGACTCCAATGAGCTTCAATGGATGTTATTCGATGATATCTGACAAACTGAGATGCAAACTCACTCAAATATATGAGAAATGTTGAAATTTGACTTCAAATTAGGAAGATAGACTTTAAAAATTTTCAATTAACACAAAGTGACAGTTGACCTCAATGAGCTTCAATGGATGTTATTCGATGATATCTGAAAAAGTTAGATGCAAACTCACTCAAATATATGAGAAATGTTGAAATTCGACTTCGAATGAGGAAGATAGACTTTGAAAATTTTCAATTAACACAAAGTGACAGTTGACCTCAATGGGCTTCAAAGAATGTTAATCGACGATATCTGAAAAATTTAGATGCAAACTCACTCAAATATATGAGAAATGTTGAAATTTGACTTCAAATTAGGAAGATAGACTTTGAAAATTTTCAATTAACACAAATTGTCAGTTGACCTCAATGAGCTTCAATGGATGTTATTCGATGATATCTGAAAAAGTTAGATGCAAACTCACTCAAATATATGAGAAATGTTGAAATTCGACTTCGAATGAGGAAGATAGACTTTGAAAATTTTCAATTAACACAAAGTGACAGTTGACCTCAATGGGCTTCAAAGAATGTTAATCGACGATATCTGAAAAATTTAGATGCAAACTCACTCAAATATATGAGAAATGTTGAAATTTGACTTCAAATTAGGAAGATAGACTTTGAAAATTTTCAATTAACACAAATTGTCAGTTGACCTCAATGAGCTTCAATGGATGTTATTGGTTGATATCTGAAAAAGTTAGATGCAAACTCACTCAAATATATGAGAAATGTTGAAATTCGACTTCGAATGAGGAAGATAGACTTTGAAAACTTTCAATTAACACAAAGTGACAGTTGACCTCAATGGGTTTCAAAGAATGTTAATCGACGATATCTGACAAAGTTAGATGCAAACTCACTCAAATATATGAGAAATGTTGAAATTCAACTTCGAATGAGGAAGATAGACTTTGAAAATTTTCAATTAACAAAAAGTGACAGTTGACCTCAATGGGCTTCAAAGAATGTTAATCGACGATATCTGACAAAGTTAGATGCAAACTCACTCAAATATATGAGAAATGTTGAAATTTGTCTTCAAATTAGGAAGATAGACTTTAAAAATTTTCAATTAACACAAAGTGACAGTTGACCTCAATGAGCTTCAATGGATGTTATTAGTTGATATCTGATAAAGTTAGATGCAAACTCACTCAAATATATAAGAAATGTTGAAATTCGACTTCAAATTAGGAAGATAGACTTTGAAAATTTTCAATTATCACAAAGTGACAGTTGAACTCAATGAGCTTCAATGGATGTTATTCGATGATATCTGATGAAGTTAGATGCAAACTCACTCAGATATATGAGAAATGTTGAAATTCGACTTCAAATTAGGAAGATAAACTTTGAAAATTTTCAATTAACACAATGTGACAGTTGACCTCAATGGGCTTCAACGGATGTTAATCGACGATATCTGACAAAGTTAGATGCAAACTCACTCAAATAAATAGGGAATGCTGAAATTCGACTTCAAATTAGGGAGATAGACTTTGAAAATTTTCAATCAACACAAAGTGACAATCGACCTCAATGGGCTTCAATGGAGGTTAATCGCCGATATCTGAAAAAGTTAGATGCAAACTCCCTCAAATATATAAGAAATGTTGATATTCGACTTCAAATTAGGAACTTAGACTTTGAAAATTTTCAATCAACACAAAGTGACAGTCGACCTCAATGGGCTTCAGTGGATGTTAATCGACGATATCTGACAAAGTTAGATGCAAACTCACTCAAATATATAAGAAATGTTGAAATTCGACTTCAAATTAGGAAGATAGACTTTGAAAATTTTCAATTATCACAAAGTGACAGTTGAACTCAATGAGCTTCAATGGATGTTATTCGATGATATCTGATGAAGTTAGATGCAAACTCACTCAGATATATGAGAAATGTTGAAATTCGACTTCAAATTAGGAAGATAAACTTTGAAAATTTTCAATTAACACAATGTGACAGTTGACCTCAATGGGCTTCAACGGATGTTAATCGACGATATCTGACAAAGTTAGATGCAAACTCACTCAAATAAATAGGGAATGCTGAAATTCGACTTCAAATTAGGGAGATAGACTTTGAAAATTTTCAATCAACACAAAGTGACAATCGACCTCAATGGGCTTCAATGGAGGTTAATCGCCGATATCTGAAAAAGTTAGATGCAAACTCCCTCAAATATATAAGAAATGTTGATATTCGACTTCAAATTAGGAACTTAGACTTTGAAAATTTTCAATCAACACAAAGTGACAGTCGACCTCAATGGGCTTCAGTGGATGTTAATCGACGATATCTGACAAAGTTAGATGCTAACTCACTCAAATATATAAGAAATGTTGAAATTCGACTTCAAATTAGGAAGATAGACTTTGAAAATTTTCAATTATCACAAAGTGACAGTTGACCTCAATGAGCTTCAATGGATGATAATCGACGATATCTGAAAAAGTTAGATGCAAACTCACTCAAATATATGAGAAATGTTGAAATTCGACTTCAAATTAGGAAGATAGACTTTGAAAATTTTCAATTATCACAAAGTAAGTGACAGTTGAGCTCAATGAACTTCAATGGATGTTATTCGATGATATCTGATAAAGATAGAAGCAAACTCACTCAAATATATGAGAAATGTTGAAATTTGACTTCAAATTAGGAAGATAGACTCTAAAAATTTTCAATTAACACAAAGTGACAGTTGACCTCAATGAGCTTCAATGGTTTTTATTCGATGATATCTGATAAAGTTAGATGCTAACTCACTCAAATATATAAGAAATGTTGAAATTCGACTTCAAGTTAGGAAGATAGACTTTGAAAATTTTCAATTATCACAAAGTGACAGTTGACCTCAATGAGCTTCTATGGATGTTATTCGATGATATCTGATAAAGTTAAATGCAAACTCACTCCAATATATAAGAAATGTTGGAATTCGACTTCAAATTAGGAAGATAGACTTTGAAAATTTTCAATTATCACAAAGTGACAGTTGAACTCAATGAGCTTCAATGGATGTTATTCGATGATATCTGATGAAGTTAGATGCAAACTCACTCAGATATATGAGAAATGTTGAAATTCGACTTCAAATTAGGAAGATAAACTTTGAAAATTTTCAATTAACACAATGTGACAGTTGACCTCAATGGGCTTCAACGGATGTTAATCGACGATATCTGACAAAGTTAGATGCAAACTCACTCAAATAAATAGGGAATGCTGAAATTCGACATCAAATTAGGGAGATAGACTTTGAAAATTTTCAATCAACACAAAGTGACAATCGACCTCAATGGGCTTCAATGGAGGTTAATCGCCGATATCCGAAAAAGTTAGATGCAAACTCCCTCAAATATATAAGAAATGTTGATATTCGACTTCAAATTAGGAACTTAGACTTTGAAAATTTTCAATCAACACAAAGTGACAGTCGACCTCAATGGGCTTCAGTGGATGTTAATCGACGATATCTGACAAAGTTAGATGCTAACTCACTCAAATATATAAGAAATGTTGAAATTCGACTCCAAATTAGGAAGATAGACTTTGAAAATTTCCAATTATCACAAAGTGACAGTTGACCTCAATGAGCTTCAATGGATGTTAATCGACGATATCTGAAAAAGTTAGATGCAAACTCACTCAAATATATGAGAAATGTTGAAATTCGACTTCAAATTAGGAAGATAGACTTTGAAAATTTTCAATTATCACAAAGTGACAGTTGAGCTCAATGAACTTCAATGGATGTTATTCGATGATATCTGATAAAGATAGAAGCAAACTCACTCAAATATATGAGAAATGTTGAAATTTGACTTCAAATTAGGAAGATAGACTCTAAAAATTTTCAATTAACACAAAGTGACAGTTGACCTCAATGAGCTTCAATGGTTTTTATTCGATGATATCTGATAAAGTTAGATGCTAACTCACTCAAATATATAAGAAATGTTGAAATTCGACTTCAAGTTAGGAAGATAGACTTTGAAAATTTTCAATTATCACAAAGTGACAGTTGACCTCAATGAGCTTCAATGGATGTTATTCGATGATATCTGATAAAGTTAAATGCAAACTCACTCCAATATATAAGAAATGTTGGAATTCGACTTCAAATTAGGAAGATAGACTTTGAAAATTTTCAATTATCACAAAGTGACAGTTGAACTCAATGAGCTTCAATGGATGTTATTCGATGATATCTGATGAAGTTAGATGCAAACTCACTCAGATATATGAGAAATGTTGAAATTCGACTTCAAATTAGGAAAATAGACTGTGAAAATTTTCAATTAACACAATGTGACAGTTGACTCCAATGAGCTTCAATGGATGTTATTCGATGATATCTGACAAACTGAGATGCAAACTCACTCAAATATATGAGAAATGTTGAAATTTGACTTCAAATTAGGAAGATAGACTTTAAAAATTTTCAATTAACACAAAGTGACAGTTGACCTCAATGAGCTTCAATGGATGTTATTCGATGATATCTGAAAAAGTTAGATGCAAACTCACTCAAATATATGAGAAATGTTGAAATTCGAATTCGAATGAGGAAGATAGACTTTGAAAATTATCAATTATCACAAAGTGACAGTTGACCTCAACGAGCTTCAATGGATGTTATTCGATGATATCTGACAAAGTTAGATGCGAACTCACTCAAATATATAAGAAATGTCGAAATTCGACTTCGAATGAGGAAGATAGACTTTGAAAATTTTCAATTAACACAAAGTGACAGTTGACCTCAATGGGCTTCAAAGAATGTTAATCGACGATATCTGACAAAGTTAGATGCAAACTCACTCAAATATATGAGAAATGTTGAAATTTGTCTTCAAATTAGGAAGATAGACTTTGAAAATTTTCAATTATCACAAAGTGACAGTTGACCTCAATGGGCTTCAAAGAATGTTAATCGACGATATCTGACAAATTTAGATGCAAACTCACTCAAATATATGAGAAATGTTGAAATTTGACTTCAAATTAGGAAGATAGACTTTGAAAATTTTCAATTAACACAAATTGTCAGTTGACCTCAATGAGCTTCAATGGATGTTATTGGTTGATATCTGAAAAAGTTAGATGCAAACTCACTCAAATATATGAGAAATGTTGAAATTCGACTTCGAATGAGGAAGATAGACTTTGAAAACTTTCAATTAACACAAAGTGACAGTTGACCTCAATGGGCTTCAAAGAATGTTAATCGACGATATCTGACAAAGTTAGATGCAAACTCACTCAAATATATGAGAAATGTTGAAATTCAACTTCGAATGAGGAAGATAGACTTTGAAAATTTTCAATTAACACAAAGTGACAGTTGACCTCAATGGGCTTCAAAGAATGTTAATCGACGATATCTGACAAAGTTAGATGCAAACTCACTCAAATATATGAGAAATGTTGAAATTTGTCTTCAAATTAGGAAGATAGACTTTAAAAATTTTCAATTAACACAAAGTGACAGTTGACCTCAATGAGCTTCAATGGATGTTATTAGTTGATATCTGATAAAGTTAGATGCAAACTCACTCAAATATATAAGAAATGTTGAAATTCGACTTCAAATTAGGAAGATAGACTTTGAAAATTTTCAATTATCACAAAGTGACAGTTGAACTCAATGAGCTTCAATGGATGTTATTCGATGATATCTGATGAAGTTAGATGCAAACTCACTCAGATATATGAGAAATGTTGAAATTTGACTTCAAATTAGGAAGATAGACTTTGAAAATTTTCAATTATCACAAAGTGACAGTTGACCTCAATGAGCTTCAATGGATGTTATTCGATGATATCTGATAAAGTTAAATGCAAACTCACTCCAATATATAAGAAATGTTGGAATTCGACTTCAAATTAGGAAGATAGACTTTGAAAATTTTCAATTATCACAAAGTGACAGTTGAGCTCAATGAGCTTCAATGGATGTTATTCGATGATATCTGATAAAGTTAGATGCTAACTAACTCAAATATATAAGAAATGTTGAAATTCGACTTCAAATTAGGAAGATAGACTTTGAAAATTTTCAATTATCACAAAGTGACAGTTGACCTCAATGAGCTTCAATGGATGTTATTCGATGATATCTGATAAAGTTAAATGCAAACTCACTCCAATATATAAGAAATGTTGGAATTCGACTTCAAATTAGGAAGATAGACTTTGAAAATTTTCAATTATCACAAAGTGACAGTTGACCTCAATGAGCTTCAATGGATGTTATTCGATGATATCTGGAAAAGTTAGATGCAAACTCACTCAAATATATGAGAAATGTTGAAATTTGACTTCAAATTAGGAAGATAGACTTTAAAAATTTTCAATTAACACAAAGTGACAGTTGACCTCTATGAGCTTAAATGGATGTTATTCGATGATATCTGTTAAAGTTAGATGCAAACTCACTCAAATATATAAGAAATGTTGAAATTTGACTTCAAATTAGGAAGATAGACTTTGAAAATTTTCAATCAACACAAAGTAACAGTTGACCTCAATGGGCTTCAATGGATGTTAATCGACGATATCTGACAAAGTTAGATGCAAACTCACTCAAATAAATAAGGAATGCTGGAATTCGACTTCAAATTAGGGAGATAGACTTTGAAAATTTTCAATCAACACAAAGTGACAATCGACCTCAATGGGCTTCAATGGATGTTAATCGCCGATATCTGAAAAGGTTAGATGCAAACTCCCTCAAATATATAAGAAATGTTGAAATTCGACTTCAATTTAGGAAGATAGACTTTGAAAATTTTCAATTATCACAAAGTGACAGTTGAACTCAATGAGCTTCAATGGATGTTATTCGATGATATCTGATGAAGTTAGATGCAAACTCACTCAGATATATGAGAAATGTTGAAATTCGACTTCAAATTAGGAAAATAGACTGTGAAAATTTTCAATTAACACAATGTGACAGTTGACTCCAATGAGCTTCAATGGATGTTATTCGATGATATCTGACAAACTGAGATGCAAACTCACTCAAATATATGAGAAATGTTGAAATTTGACTTCAAATTAGGAAGATAGACTTTAAAAATTTTCAATTAACACAAAGTGACAGTTGACCTCAATGAGCTTCAATGGATGTTATTCGATGATATCTGAAAAAGTTAGATGCAAACTCACTCAAATATATGAGAAATGTTGAAATTCGACTTCGAATGAGGAAGATAGACTTTGAAAATTTTCAATTAACACAAAGTGACAGTTGACCTCAATGGGCTTCAAAGAATGTTAATCGACGATATCTGACAAATTTAGATGCAAACTCACTCAAATATATGAGAAATGTTGAAATTTGACTTCAAATTAGGAAGATAGACTTTGAAAATTTTCAATTAACACAAATTGTCAGTTGACCTCAATGAGCTTCAATGGATGTTATTGGTTGATATCTGAAAAAGTTAGATGCAAACTCACTCAAATATATGAGAAATGTTGAAATTCGACTTCGAATGAGGAAGATAGACTTTGAAAACTTTCAATTAACACAAAGTGACAGTTGACCTCAATGGGCTTCAAAGAATGTTAATCGACGATATCTGACAAAGTTAGATGCAAACTCACTCAAATATATGAGAAATGTTGAAATTTGACTTCAAATTAGGAAGATAGACTTTGAAAATTTTCAATTAACACAAATTGTCAGTTGACCTCAATGAGCTTCAATGGATGTTATTGGTTGATATCTGAAAAAGTTAGATGCAAACTCACTCAAATATATGAGAAATGTTGAAATTCGACTTCGAATGAGGAAGATAGACTTTGAAAACTTTCAATTAACACAAAGTGACAGTTGACCTCAATGGGCTTCAAAGAATGTTAATCGACGATATCTGACAAAGTTAGATGCAAACTCACTCAAATATATGAGAAATGTTGAAATTTGACTTCAAATTAGGAAGATAGACTTTAAAAATTTTCAATTAACACAAAGTGACAGTTGACCTCTATGAGCTTAAATGGATGTTATTCGATGATATCTGTTAAAGTTAGATGCAAACTCACTCAAATATATAAGAAATGTTGAAATTTGACTTCAAATTAGGAAGATAGACTTTGAAAATTTTCAATTATCACAAAGTGACAGTTGAACTCAATGAGCTTCAATGATGTTATTCGATGATATCTGATGAAGTTAGATGCAAACTCACTCAGATATATGAGAAATGTTGAAATTCGACTTCAAATTAGGAAGATAAACTTTGAAAATTTTCAATTATCACAAAGTGACAGTTGAGCTCAATGAACTTCAATGGATGTTATTCGATGATATCCGATAAAGATAGAAGCAAACTCACTCCAATATATAAGAAATGTTGGAATTCGACTTCAAATTAGGAAGATAGACTTTGAAAATTTTCAATTATCACAAAGTGACAGTTGACCTCAATGAGCTTCAATGGATTTTATTCGATGATATCTGATAAAGTTAGATGCTAACTCACTCAAATATATAAGAAATGTTGAAATTCGACTTCAAATTAGGAAGATAGACTTTGAAAATTTTCAATTATCACAAAGTGACAGTTGACCTCAATGAGCTTCAATGGATGTTATTCGATGATATCTGATAAAGTTAAATGCAAACTCACTCCAATATATAAGAAATGTTGGAATTCGACTTCAAATTAGGAAGATAGACTTTGAAAATTTTCAATTATCACAAAGTGACAGTTGAGCTCAATGAACTTCAATGGATGTTATTCGATGATATCCGATAAAGATAGAAGCAAACTCACTCAAATATATGAGAAATGTTGAAATTTGACTTCAAATTAGGAAGATAGACTCTAAAAATTTTCAATTAACACAAAGTGACAGTTGACCTCAATGAGCTTCAATGGATGTTATTCGATGATATCTGATAAAGTTAAATGCAAACTCACTCCAATATATAAGAAATGTTGGAATTCGACTTCAAATTAGGAAGACAGACTTTGAAAATTTTCAATTATCACAAAGTGACAGTTGACCTCAATGAGCTTCAATGGATGTAATTCGATGATATCTGAAAAAGTTAGATGCAAACTCACTCAAATATATGAGAAATGTTGAAATTTGACTTCAAATTAGGAAGATAGACTCTAAAAATTTTCAATTAACACAAAGTGACAGTTGACCTCAATGAGCTTCAATGGATGTTATTCGATGATATCTGATAAAGTTAAATGCAAACTCACTCCAATATATAAGAAATGTTGGAATTCGACTTCAAATTAGGAAGATAGACTTTGAAAATTTTCAATTATCACAAAGTGACAGTTGACCTCAATGAGCTTCAATGGATGTAATTCGATGAAATCTGAAAAAGTTAGATGCAAACTCACTCAAATATATGAGAAATGTTGAAATTTGACTTCAAATTAGGAAGATAGACTCTAAAAATTTTCAATTAACACAAAGTGACAGTTGACCTCAATGAGCTTCAATGGATGTTATTCGATGATATCTGATAAAGTTAGATGCTAACTCACTCAAATATATAAGAAATGTTGAAATTCGACTTCAAATTAGGAAGATAGACTTTGAAAATTTTCAATTATCACAAAGTGACAGTTGACCTCAATGAGCTTCAATGGATGTTATTCGATGATATCTGATAAAGTTAAATGCAAACTCACTCCAATATATAAGAAATGTTGGAATTCGACTTCAAATTAGGAAGATAGACTTTGAAAATTTTCAATTATCACAAAGTGACAGTTGAGCTCAATGAGCTTCAATGGATGTTATTCGATGATATCTGATAAAGTTAGATGCTAACTAACTCAAATATATAAGAAATGTTGAAATTCGACTTCAAATTAGGAAGATAGACTTTGAAAATTTTCAATTATCACAAAGTGACAGTTGACCTCAATGAGCTTCAATGGATGTTATTCGATGATATCTGATAAAGTTAAATGCAAACTCACTCCAATATATAAGAAATGTTGGAATTCGACTTCAAATTAGGAAGATAGACTTTGAAAATTTTCAATTATCACAAAGTGACAGTTGACCTCAATGAGCTTCAATGGATGTTATTCGATGATATCTGAAAAAGTTAGATGCAAACTCACTCAAATATATGAGAAATGTTGAAATTTGACTTCAAATTAGGAAGATAGACTTTAAAAATTTTCAATTAACACAAAGTGACAGTTGACCTCTATGAGCTTCAATGGATGTTATTCGATGATATCTGTTAAAGTTAGATGCAAACTCACTCAAATATATAAGAAATGTTGAAATTTGACTTCAAATTAGGAAGATAGACTTTGATAATTTTCAATCAACACAAAGTAACAGTTGACCTCAATGGGCTTCAATGGATGTTAATCGACGATATCTGACAAAGTTAGATGCAAACTCACTCAAATAAATAAGGAATGCTGGAATTCGACTTCAAATTAGGGAGATAGACTTTGAAAATTTTCAATCAACACAAAGTGACAATCGACCTCAATGGGCTTCAATGGATGTTAATCGCCGATATCTGAAAAAGTTAGATGCAAACTCCCTCAAATATATAAGAAATGTTGAAATTCGACTTCAAATTAGGAAGATAGACTTTGAAAATTTTCAATTATCACAAAGTGACAGTTGAACTTAATGAGCTTCAATGGATGTTATTCGATGATATCTGATGAAGTTAGATGCAAACTCACTCAGATATATGAGAAATGTTGAAATTCGACTTCAAATTAGGAAGATAAACTTTGAAAATTTTCAATTAACACAATGTGACAGTTGACCTCAATGGGCTTCAACGGATGTTAATCGACGATATCTGACAAAGTTAGATGCAAACTCACTCAAATAAATAAGGAATGCTGGAATTCGACTTCAAATTAGGGAGATAGACTTTGAAAATTTTCAATCAACACAAAGTGACAATCGACCTCAATGGGCTTCAATGGATGTTAATCGCCGATATCTGAAAAAGTTAGATGCAAACTCCCTCAAATATATAAGAAATGTTGAAATTCGACTTCAAATTAGGAAGATAGACTTTGAAAATTTTCAATCAACACAAAGTGACAATCGACCTCAATGGGCTTCAATGGAGGTTAATCGCCGATATCTGAAAAAGTTAGATGCAAACTTCCTCAAATATATAAAAAATGTTGATATTCGACTTCAAATTAGGAACTTAGACTTTGAAAATTTTCAATCAACACAAAGTGACAGTCGACCTCAATGGGCTTCAGTGGATGTTAATCGACGATATCTGACAAAGTTAGATGCTAACTCACTCAAATATATGAGAAATGTTGAAATTCGACTTCAAATTAGGAAGATGGACTTTGAAAATTTTCAATTATCACAAAGTGACAGTTGACCTCAATGAGCTTCAATGGATGTTATTCGATGATATCTGATAAAGTTAAATGCAAACTCACTCTAATATATAAGAAATGTTGGAATTCGACTTCAAATTAGGAAGATTGACTTTGAAAATTTTCAATTATCACAAAGTGACAGTTGAGCTCAATGAACTTCAATAGATGTTATTCGATGATATCTGATAAAGTTAGATGCAAACTCACTCAAATATATAAGAAATGTTGAAATTCGACTTCAAATTAGGAAGATAGACTTTGAAAATTTTCAATTATCACAAAGTGACAGTTGAGCTCAATGAACTTCAATGGATGTTATTCGATGATATCTGATAAAGATAGAAGCAAACTCACTCAAATATATGAGAAATGTTGAAATTTGACTTCAAATTAGGAAGATAGACTCTAAAAATTTTCAATTAACACAAAGTGACAGTTGACCTCAATGAGCTTCAATGGATGTTATTCGATGATATCTGATAAAGTTAGATGCTAACTCACTCAAATATATAAGAAATGTTGAAATTCGACTTCAAATTAGGAAGATAGACTTTGAAAATTTTCAATTATCACAAAGTGACAGTTGACCTCAATGAGCTTCAATGGATGTTATTCGATGATATCTGATAAAGTTAAATGCAAACTCACTCCAATATATAAGAAATGTTGGAATTCGACTTCAAATTAGGAAGATAGACTTTGAAAATTTTCAATTATCACAAAGTGACAGTTGAGCTCAATGAGCTTCAATGGATGTTATTCGATGATATCTGATAAAGTTAGATGCTAACTAACTCAAATATATAAGAAATGTTGAAATTCGACTTCAAATTAGGAAGATAGACTTTGAAAATTTTCAATTATCACAAAGTGACAGTTGACCTCAATGAGCTTCAATGGATGTTATTCGATGATATCTGATAAAGTTAAATGCAAACTCACTCCAATATATAAGAAATGTTGGAATTCGACTTCAAATTAGGAAGATAGACTTTGAAAATTTTCAATTATCACAAAGTGACAGTTGACCTCAATGAGCTTCAATGGATGTTATTCGATGATATCTGAAAAAGTTAGATGCAAACTCACTCAAATATATGAGAAATGTTGAAATTTGACTTCAAATTAGGAAGATAGACTTTAAAAATTTTCAATTAACACAAAGTGTCAGTTGACCTCTATGAGCTTCAATGGATGTTATTCGATGATATCTGTTAAAGTTAGATGCAAACTCACTCAAATATATAAGAAATGTTGAAATTTGACTTCAAATTAGGAAGATAGACTTTGAAAATTTTCAATCAACACAAAGTAACAGTTGACCTCAATGGGCTTCAATGGATGTTAATCGACGATATCTGACAAAGTTAGATGCAAACTCACTCAAATAAATAAGGAATGCTGGAATTCGACTTCAAATTAGGGAGATAGACTTTGAAAATTTTCAATCAACACAAAGTGACAATCGACCTCAATGGGCTTCAATGGATGTTAATCGCCGATATCTGAAAAAGTTAGATGCAAACTTCCTCAAATATATAAAAAATGTTGATATTCGACTTCAAATTAGGAACTTAGACTTTGAAAATTTTCAATCAACACAAAGTGACAGTCGACCTCAATGGGCTTCAGTGGATGTTAATCGACGATATCTGACAAAGTTAGATGCTAACTCACTCAAATATATGAGAAATGTTGAAATTCGACTTCAAATTAGGAAGATGGACTTTGAAAATTTTCAATTATCACAAAGTGACAGTTGACCTCAATGAGCTTCAATGGATGTTATTCGATGATATCTGATAAAGTTAAATGCAAACTCACTCTAATATATAAGAAATGTTGGAATTCGACTTCAAATTAGGAAGATAGACTTTGATAATTTTCAATCAACACAAAGTAACAGTTGACCTCAATGGGCTTCAATGGATGTTAATCGACGATATCTGACAAAGTTAGATGCAAACTCACTCAAATAAATAAGGAATGCTGGAATTCGACTTCAAATTAGGGAGATAGACTTTGAAAATTTTCAATCAACACAAAGTGACAATCGACCTCAATGGGCTTCAATGGATGTTAATCGCCGATATCTGAAAAAGTTAGATGCAAACTTTCTCAAATATATAAGAAATGTTGAAATTCGACTTCAAATTAGGAAGATAGACTTTGAAAATTTTCAATTATCACAAAGTGACAGTTGAACTTAATGAGCTTCAATGGATGTTATTCGATGATATCTGATGAAGTTAGATGCAAACTCACTCAGATATATGAGAAATGTTGAAATTCGACTTCAAATTAGGAAGATAAACTTTGAAAATTTTCAATTAACACAATGTGACAGTTGACCTCAATGGGCTTCAACGGATGTTAATCGACGATATCTGACAAAGTTAGATGCAAACTCACTCAAATAAATAAGGAATGCTGGAATTCGACTTCAAATTAGGGAGATAGACTTTGAAAATTTTCAATCAACACAAAGTGACAATCGACCTCAATGGGCTTCAATGGATGTTAATCGCCGATATCTGAAAAAGTTAGATGCAAACTCCCTCAAATATATAAGAAATGTTGAAATTCGACTTCAAATTAGGAAGATAGACTTTGAAAATTTTCAATCAACACAAAGTGACAATCGACCTCAATGGGCTTCAATGGAGGTTAATCGCCGATATCTGAAAAAGTTAGATGCAAACTTCCTCAAATATATAAAAAATGTTGATATTCGACTTCAAATTAGGAACTTAGACTTTGAAAATTTTCAATCAACACAAAGTGACAGTCGACCTCAATGGGCTTCAGTGGATGTTAATCGACGATATCTGACAAAGTTAGATGCTAACTCACTCAAATATATGAGAAATGTTGAAATTCGACTTCAAATTAGGAAGATGGACTTTGAAAATTTTCAATTATCACAAAGTGACAGTTGACCTCAATGAGCTTCAATGGATGTTATTCGATGATATCTGATAAAGTTAAATGCAAACTCACTCTAATATATAAGAAATGTTGGAATTCGACTTCAAATTAGGAAGATTGACTTTGAAAATTTTCAATTATCACAAAGTGACAGTTGAGCTCAATGAACTTCAATAGATGTTATTCGATGATATCTGATAAAGTTAGATGCAAACTCACTCAAATATATAAGAAATGTTGAAATTCGACTTCAAATTAGGAAGATAGACTTTGAAAATTTTCAATTATCACAAAGTGACAGTTGAGCTCAATGAACTTCAATGGATGTTATTCGATGATATCTGATAAAGATAGAAGCAAACTCACTCAAATATATGAGAAATGTTGAAATTTGACTTCAAATTAGGAAGATAGACTCTAAAAATTTTCAATTAACACAAAGTGACAGTTGACCTCAATGAGCTTCAATGGATGTTATTCGATGATATCTGATAAAGTTAGATGCTAACTCACTCAAATATATAAGAAATGTTGAAATTCGACTTCAAATTAGGAAGATAGACTTTGAAAATTTTCAATTATCACAAAGTGACAGTTGACCTCAATGAGCTTCAATGGATGTTATTCGATGATATCTGATAAAGTTAAATGCAAACTCACTCCAATATATAAGAAATGTTGGAATTCGACTTCAAATTAGGAAGATAGACTTTGAAAATTTTCAATTATCACAAAGTGACAGTTGAGCTCAATGAGCTTCAATGGATGTTATTCGATGATATCTGATAAAGTTAGATGCTAACTAACTCAAATATATAAGAAATGTTGAAATTCGACTTCAAATTAGGAAGATAGACTTTGAAAATTTTCAATTATCACAAAGTGACAGTTGACCTCAATGAGCTTCAATGGATGTTATTCGATGATATCTGATAAAGTTAAATGCAAACTCACTCCAATATATAAGAAATGTTGGAATTCGACTTCAAATTAGGAAGATAGACTTTGAAAATTTTCAATTATCACAAAGTGACAGTTGACCTCAATGAGCTTCAATGGATGTTATTCGATGATATCTGAAAAAGTTAGATGCAAACTCACTCAAATATATGAGAAATGTTGAAATTTGACTTCAAATTAGGAAGATAGACTTTAAAAATTTTCAATTAACACAAAGTGTCAGTTGACCTCTATGAGCTTCAATGGATGTTATTCGATGATATCTGTTAAAGTTAGATGCAAACTCACTCAAATATATAAGAAATGCTGAAATTTGACTTCAAATTAGGAAGATAGACTTTGAAAATTTTCAATCAACACAAAGTAACAGTTGACCTCAATGGGCTTCAATGGATGTTAATCGACGATATCTGACAAAGTTAGATGCAAACTCACTCAAATAAATAAGGAATGCTGGAATTCGACTTCAAATTAGGGAGATAGACTTTGAAAATTTTCAATCAACACAAAGTGACAATCGACCTCAATGGGCTTCAATGGATGTTAATCGCCGATATCTGAAAAAGTTAGATGCAAACTCCCTCAAATATATAAGAAATGTTGAAATTCGACTTCAAATTAGGAAGATAGACTTTGAAAATTTTCAATTATCACAAAGTGACAGTTGAACTCAATGAGCTTCAATGGATGTTATTCGATGATATCTGACAAAGTTAGATGCAAACTCACTCAAATAAATAAGGAATGCTGAAATTCGACTTCAAATTAGGGAGATAGACTTTGAAAATTTTCAATCAACACAAAGTGACAATCGACCTCAATGGGCTTCAATGGAGGTTAATCGCCGATATCTGAAAAAGTTAGATGCAAACTCCCTCAAATATATAAGAAATGTTGATTTCGACTTCAAATTAGGAACTTAGACTTTGAAAATTTTCAATCAACACAAAGTGACAGTCGACATCAATGGGCTTCAGTGGATGTTAATCGACGATATCTGACAAAGTTAGATGCTAACTCACTCAAATATATAAGAAATGTTGAAATTCGACTTCAAATTAGGAAGATAGACTTTGAAAATTTTCAATTATCACAAAGTGACAGTTGACCTCAATGAGCTTCAATGGATGTTATTCGATGATATCTGATAAAGTTAAATGCAAACTCACTCCAATATATAAGAAATGTTGGAATTCGACTTCAAATTAGGAAGATTGACTTTGAAAATTTTCAATTATCACAAAGTGACAGTTGAGCTCAATGAACTTCAATAGATGTTATTCGATGATATCTGATAAAGTTAGATGCAAACTCACTCAAATATATGAGAAATGTTGAAATTCGACTTCAAATCAGGAAGATAGACTTTGAAAATTTTCAATTATCACAAAGTGACAGTTGAGCTCAATGAACTTCAATGGATGTTAATCGACGATATCTGAAAAAGTTAGATGCAAACTCACTCAAATATATGAGAAATGTTGAAATTCGACTTCATATTAGGAAGATAGACTTTGAAAATTTTCAATTATCACAAAGTGACAGTTGAGCTCAATGAACTTCAATGGATGTTATTCGATGATATCTGATAAAGATAGAAGCAAACTCACTCAAATATATGAGAAATGTTGAAATTTGACTTCAAATTAGGAAGATAGACTCTAAAAATTTTCAATTAACACAAAGTGACAGTTGACCTCAATGAGCTTCAATGGATTTTATTCGATGATATCTGATAAAGTTAGATGCTAACTCACTCAAATATATAAGAAATGTTGAAATTCGACTTCAAATTAGGAAGATAGACTTTGAAAATTTTCAATTATCACAAAGTGACAGTTGACCTCAATGAGCTTCAATGGATGTTATTCGATGATATCTGATAAAGTTAAATGCAAACTCACTCCAATATATAAGAAATGTTGGAATTCGACTTCAAATTAGGAAGATAGACTTTGAAAATTTTCAATTATCACAAAGTGACAGTTGAGCTCAATGAACTTCAATGGATGTTATTCGATGATATCCGATAAAGATAGAAGCAAACTCACTCAAATATATGAGAAATGTTGAAATTTGACTTCAAATTAGGAAGATAGACTCTAAAAATTTTCAATTAACACAAAGTGACAGTTGACGTCAATGAGCTTCAATGGATGTTATTCGATGATATCTGAAAAAGTTAGATGCAAACTCACTCAAATATATGAGAAATGTTGAAATTTGATTTCAAATTAGGAAGATAGACTTTAAAAATTTTCAATTAACACAAAGTGACAGTTGACCTCTATGAGCTTCAATGGATGTTATTCGATGATATCTGTTAAAGTTAGATGCAAACTCACTCAAATATATAAGAAATGTTGAAATTCGACTTCAAATTAGGAAGATAGACTTTGAAAATTTTCAATCAACACAAAGTAACAGTTGACCTCAATGGGCTTCAATGGATGTTAATCGACGATATCTGACAAAGTTAGATGCAAACTCACTCAAATAAATAAGGAATGCTGGAATTCGACTTCAAATTAGGGAGATAGACTTTGAAAATTTTCAGTCAACACCAAGTGACAATCGACCTCAATGGGCTTCAATGGATGTTAATCGCCGATATCTGAAAAAGTTAGATGCAAACTTCCTCAAATATATAAGAAATGTTGATATTCGACTTCAAATTAGGAACTTAGACTTTGAAAATTTTTTAATCAACACAAAGTGACAGTCGAACTCAATGGGCTTCAGTGGATGTTAATCGACGATATCTGACAAAGTTAGATGCTAACTCACTCAAATATATGAGAAATGTTGAAATTCGACTTCAAATTAGGAAGATGGACTTTGAAAATTTTCAATTATCACAAAGTGACAGTTGACCTCAATGAGCTTCAATGGATGTTATTCGATGATATCTGATAAAGTTAAATGCAAACTCACTCTAATATATAAGAAATGTTGGAATTCGACTTCAAATTAGGAAGATTGACTTTGAAAATTTTCAATTATCACAAAGTGACAGTTGAGCTCAATGAACTTCAATAGATGTTATTCGATGATATCCTATAAAGTTAGATGCAAACTCACTCAAATATATCAGAAATGTTGAAATTCGACTTCAAATTAGGAAGATAGACTTTGAAAATTTTCAATTATCACAAAGTGACAGTTGAGCTCAATGAACTTCAATGGATGTTATTCGATGATATCTGATAAAGATAGAAGCAAACTCACTCAAATATATGAGAAATGTTGAAATTTGACTTCAAATTAGGAAGATAGACTCTAAAAATTTTCAATTAACACAAAGTGACAGTTGACCTCAATGAGCTTCAATGGATGTTATTCGATGATATCTGATAAAGTTAGATGCTAACTCACTCAAATATATGAGAAATGTTGAAATTCGACTTCAAATTAGGAAGATAGACTTTGAAAATTTTCAATTATCACAAAGTGACAGTTGACCTCAATGAGCTTCAATGGATGTTATTCGATGATATCTGATAAAGTTAAATGCAAACTCACTCCAATATATAAGAAATGTTGGAATTCGACTTCAAATTAGGAAGATAGACTTTGAAAATTTTCAATTATCACAAAGTGACAGTTGAGCTCAATGAGCTTCAATGGATGTTATTCGATGATATCTGATAAAGTTAGATGCTAACTAACTCAAATATATAAGAAATGTTGAAATTCGACTTCAAATTAGGAAGATAGACTTTGAAAATTTTCAATTATCACAAAGTGACAGTTGACCTCAATGAGCTTCAATGGATGTTATTCGATGATATCTGATAAAGTTAAATGCAAACTCACTCCAATATATAAGAAATGTTGGAATTCGACTTCAAATTAGGAAGATAGACTTTGAAAATTTTCAATTATCACAAAGTGACAGTTGACCTCAATGAGCTTCAATGGATGTTATTCGATGATATCTGAAAAAGTTAGATGCAAACTCACTCAAATATATGAGAAATGTTGAAATTTGACTTCAAATTAGGAAGATAGACTTTAAAAATTTTCAATTAACACAAAGTGACAGTTGACCTCTATGAGCTTCAATGGATGTTATTCGATGATATCTGTTAAAGTTAGATGCAAACTCACTCAAATATATAAGAAATGTTGAAATTTGACTTCAAATTAGGAAGATAGACTTTGAAAATTTTCAATCAACACAAAGTAACAGTTGACCTCAATGGGCTTCAATGGATGTTAATCGACGATATCTGACAAAGTTAGATGCAAACTCACTCAAATAAATAAGGAATGCTGGAATTCGACTTCAAATTAGGGAGATAGGCTTTGAAAATTTTCAATCAACACAAAGTGACAATCGACCTCAATGGGCTTCAATGGATGTTAATCGCCGATATCTAAAAAAGTTAGATGCAAACTCCCTCAAATATATAAGAAATGTTGATATTCGACTTCAAATTAGGAACTTAGACTTTGAAAATTTTCAATCAACACAAAGTGACAGTCGACCTCAATGGGCTTCAGTGGATGTTAATCGACGATATCTGACAAAGTTAGATGCTAACTCACTCAAATATATAAGAAATGTTGAAATTCGACTTCAAATTAGGAAGATAGACTTTGAAAATTTTCAATTATCACAAAGTGACAGTTGACCTCAATGAGCTTCAATGGATGTTATTCGATGATATCTGATAAAGTTAAATGCAAACTCACTCCAATATATAAGAAATGTTGGAATTCGACTTCAAATTAGGAAGATTGACTTTGAAAATTTTCAATTATCACAAAGTGACAGTTGAGCTCAATGAACTTCAATAGATGTTATTCGATGATATCTGATAAAGTTAGATGCAAACTCACACAAATATATAAGAAATGTTGAAATTCGACTTCAAATTAGGAAGATAGACTTTGAAAATTTTCAATTATCACAAAGTGACAGTTGAGCTCAATGAAATTCAATGGATGTTAATCGACGATATCTGAAAAAGTTAGATGCAAACTCACTCAAATATATGAGAAATGTTGAAATTCGACTTCAAATTAGGAAGATAGACTTTGAAAATTTTCAATTATCACAAAGTGACAGTTGAGCTCAATGAACTTCAATGGATGTTATTCGATGATATCTGATAAAGATAGAAGCAAACTCACTCAAATATATGAGAAATGTTGAAATTTGACTTCAAATTAGGAAGATAGACTCTAAAAATTTTCAATTAACACAAAGTGACAGTTGACCTCAATGAGCTTCAATGGATGTTATTCGATGATATCTGATAAAGTTAGATGCTAACTCACTCAAATATATAAGAAATGTTGAAATTCGACTTCAAATTAGGAAGATAGACTTTGAAAATTTTCAATTATCACAAAGTGACAGTTGACCTCAATGAGCTTCAATGGATGTTATTCGATGATATCTGATAAAGTTAAATGCAAACTCACTCCAATATATAAGAAATGTTGAAATTCGACTTCGAATGAGGAAGATAGACTTTAGAAATTTTCAATTAACACAAAGTGACAGTTGACCTCAATGAGCTTCAATGGATGTTATTCGATGATATCTGATAAAGTTAGATGCAAACTCACTCAAATATATAAGAAATGTTGAAATTCGACTTCAAATTAGGAAGATAGACTTTGAAAATTTTCAATTATCACAAAGTGACAGTTGAGCTCAATGAACTTCACTGGATGTTATTCGATGATATCTGACAAAGTTAGATGCAAACTCACTCAAATATATAAGAAATGTTGAAATTCGACTTCAAATTAGGAAGATAGACTTTGAAAATTTTAAATCAACACAAACTGACAATCGACCTCAATATATAAGAAATGTTGAAATTCGACTTCAAATTAGGAAGATAGGCTTTAAAAATTTTCAATCAACACAAAGTGCCAGTTGACCTCAATGGGCTTCAATGGATGTTATTCGATGATATCTGACAAAGTTAGATGCAAACTCAGTCAAATATATAAGGAAAGTTGAAATTCGACTTCAAATTAGGAAGATAGACATTGAAAATTTTCTATTATCACAAAGTGACCGTTGACCTCAATGGGCTTCAACGGATGTTAATCGACGATATCTGACAAAGTTAGATGCGAACTCACTCAAATATATAAGAAATGTTGAAATTCGACTTCAAATTAGGAAGATAGACTTTGAAAATTTTCAATTAACACAAATTGACAGTTGACCTCAATGAGCTTCAATGGATGTTATTCGATGATATCTGAAAAAGTTAGATGGAAACTCACTCAAATATATGAGAAATGTTGAAATTTGACTTCAAATTAGGAAGATAGACTCTAAAAATTTTCAATTAACACAAAGTGACAGTTGACCTCAATGAGCTTCAATGGATGTTATTCGATGATATCTGATAAAGTTAGATGCTAACTCACTCAAATATATAAGAAATGTTGAAATTCGACTTCAAATTAGGAAGATAGACTTTGAAAATTTTCAATTATCACAAAGTGACAGTTGACCTCAATGAGCTTCAATGGATGTTATTCGATGATATCTGATAAAGTTAAATGCAAACTCACTCCAATATATAAGAAATGTTGAAATTCGACTTCGAATGAGGAAGATAGACTTTAGAAATTTTCAATTAACACAAAGTGACAGTTGACCTCAATGAGCTTCAATGGATGTTATTCGATGATATCTGATAAAGTTAGATGCAAACTCACTCAAATATATAAGAAATGTTGAAATTCGACTTCAAATTAGGAAGATAGACTTTGAAAATTTTCAATTATCACAAAGTGACAGTTGAGCTCAATGAACTTCACTGGATGTTATTCGATGATATCTGACAAAGTTAGATGCAAACTCACTCAAATATATAAGAAATGTTGAAATTCGACTTCAAATTAGGAAGATAGACTTTGAAAATTTTAAATCAACACAAACTGACAATCGACCTCAATATATAAGAAATGTTGAAATTCGACTTCAAATTAGGAAGATAGGCTTTAAAAATTTTCAATCAACACAAAGTGCCAGTTGACCTCAATGGGCTTCAATGGATGTTATTCGATGATATCTGACAAAGTTAGATGCAAACTCAGTCAAATATATAAGGAAAGTTGAAATTCGACTTCAAATTAGGAAGATAGACATTGAAAATTTTCTATTATCACAAAGTGACCGTTGACCTCAATGGGCTTCAACGGATGTTAATCGACGATATCTGACAAAGTTAGATGCGAACTCACTCAAATATATAAGAAATGTTGAAATTCGACTTCAAATTAGGAAGATAGACTTTGAAAATTTTCAATTAACACAAATTGACAGTTGACCTCAATGAGCTTCAATGGATGTTATTCGATGATATCTGAAAAAGTTAGATGGAAACTCACTAAAATATATGAGAAATGTTGAAATTCGACTTCGAATGAGGAAGATAGACTTTAGAAATTTTCAATTAACACAAAGTGACAGTTGACCTCAATGAGCTTCAATGGATGTTATTCGATGATATCTGATAAAGTTAGATGCAAACTCACTCAAATATATAAGAAATGTTGAAATTCGACTTCAAATTAGGAAGATAGACTTTGAAAATTTTCAATTATCACAAAGTGACAGTTGAGCTCAATGAACTTCACTGAATGTTATTCGATGATATCTGATAAAGTTAGATGCAAACTCATTCAAATATATAAGAAATGTTGGAATTCGACATCAAATAAGGAAGATAGACTTTGAAAATTTTCAATCAACACAAAGTGACGGTTGATCTCAATGGGCTTCAATGGATGTTATTCGATGATATCTGACAAAGTTAGATGCAAACTCAGTCAAATATATAAGGAAAGTTGAAATTCGACTTCAAATTAGGAAGATAGACATTGAAAATTTTCAATTATCACAAAGTGACCGTTGACCTCAATGGGCTTCAACGGATGTTAATCGACGATATCTGACAAAGTTAGATGCAAACTCACTCAAATATATAAGAAATGTTGAAATTCGACTTCAAATTAGGAAGATAGACTTTGAAAATTTTCAATTAACACAAAGTGACAGTTGACCTCAATGGGCTTCAAAGGATGTTAATCGACGATATCTGACAAAGATAGATGCAAACTCACTCAAATATATAAGAAATGTTGAAATTCGACTTCAAATTAGGAAGATAGATTTTGAAAATTTTCAATTAACACAAATTGACAGTTGACCTCAATGAGCTTCAATGGATGTTATTCGTTGATATCTGATAAAGTTAGATGCAAACTCACTCAAATATATAAGAAATGTTGAAATTCGACTTCAAATTAGGAAGATAGACTTTGAAAATTTTCAATTAACACAAATTGACAGTTCACCTCAATGAGCTTCAATGGATGTTATTTGTTGATATCTGAAAAAGTTAGATGCAAACTCACTCAAATATATGAGAAATGTTGAAATTCGACTTCGAATGAGGAAGATAGACTTTAGAAATTTTCAATTAACACAAAGTGACAGTTGACCTCAATGAGCTTCAATGGATGTTATTCGATGATATCTGATAAAGTTAAATGCAAACTCACTCCAATATATAAGAAATGTTGGAATTCGACTTCAAATTAGGAAGATAGACTTTGAAAATTTTCAATTATCACAAAGTGACAGTTGACCTCAATGAGCTTCAATGGATGTTATTCGATGATATCTGAAAAAGTTAGATGCAAACTCACTCAAATATATGAGAAATGTTGAAATTTGACTTCAAATTAGGAAGATAGACTTTAAAAATTTTCAATTAACACAAAGTGACAGTTGACCTCTATGAGCTTCAATGGATGTTATTCGATGATATCTGTTAAAGTTAGATGCAAACTCACTCAAATATATAAGAAATGTTGAAATTTGACTTCAAATTAGGAAGATAGACTTTGAAAATTTTCAATCAACACAAAGTAACAGTTGACCTCAATGGGCTTCAATGGATGTTAATCGACGATATCTGACAAAGTTAGATGCAAACTCACTCAAATAAATAAGGAATGCTGGAATTCGACTTCAAATTAGGGAGATAGGCTTTGAAAATTTTCAATCAACACAAAGTGACAATCGACCTCAATGGGCTTCAATGGATGTTAATCGCCGATATCTAAAAAAGTTAGATGCAAACTCCCTCAAATATATAAGAAATGTTGATATTCGACTTCAAATTAGGAACTTAGACTTTGAAAATTTTCAATCAACACAAAGTGACAGTCGACCTCAATGGGCTTCAGTGGATGTTAATCGACGATATCTGACAAAGTTAGATGCTAACTCACTCAAATATATAAGAAATGTTGAAATTCGACTTCAAATTAGGAAGATAGACTTTGAAAATTTTCAATTATCACAAAGTGACAGTTGACCTCAATGAGCTTCAATGGATGTTATTCGATGATATCTGATAAAGTTAAATGCAAACTCACTCCAATATATAAGAAATGTTGGAATTCGACTTCAAATTAGGAAGATTGACTTTGAAAATTTTCAATTATCACAAAGTGACAGTTGAGCTCAATGAACTTCAATAGATGTTATTCGATGATATCTGATAAAGTTAGATGCAAACTCACACAAATATATAAGAAATGTTGAAATTCGACTTCAAATTAGGAAGATAGACTTTGAAAATTTTCAATTATCACAAAGTGACAGTTGAGCTCAATGAAATTCAATGGATGTTAATCGACGATATCTGAAAAAGTTAGATGCAAACTCACTCAAATATATGAGAAATGTTGAAATTCGACTTCAAATTAGGAAGATAGACTTTGAAAATTTTCAATTATCACAAAGTGACAGTTGAGCTCAATGAACTTCAATGGATGTTATTCGATGATATCTGATAAAGATAGAAGCAAACTCACTCAAATATATGAGAAATGTTGAAATTTGACTTCAAATTAGGAAGATAGACTCTAAAAATTTTCAATTAACACAAAGTGACAGTTGACCTCAATGAGCTTCAATGGATGTTATTCGATGATATCTGATAAAGTTAGATGCTAACTCACTCAAATATATAAGAAATGTTGAAATTCGACTTCAAATTAGGAAGATAGACTTTGAAAATTTTCAATTATCACAAAGTGACAGTTGACCTCAATGAGCTTCAATGGATGTTATTCGATGATATCTGATAAAGTTAAATGCAAACTCACTCCAATATATAAGAAATGTTGAAATTCGACTTCGAATGAGGAAGATAGACTTTAGAAATTTTCAATTAACACAAAGTGACAGTTGACCTCAATGAGCTTCAATGGATGTTATTCGATGATATCTGATAAAGTTAGATGCAAACTCACTCAAATATATAAGAAATGTTGAAATTCGACTTCAAATTAGGAAGATAGACTTTGAAAATTTTCAATTATCACAAAGTGACAGTTGAGCTCAATGAACTTCACTGGATGTTATTCGATGATATCTGACAAAGTTAGATGCAAACTCACTCAAATATATAAGAAATGTTGAAATTCGACTTCAAATTAGGAAGATAGACTTTGAAAATTTTAAATCAACACAAACTGACAATCGACCTCAATATATAAGAAATGTTGAAATTCGACTTCAAATTAGGAAGATAGGCTTTAAAAATTTTCAATCAACACAAAGTGCCAGTTGACCTCAATGGGCTTCAATGGATGTTATTCGATGATATCTGACAAAGTTAGATGCAAACTCAGTCAAATATATAAGGAAAGTTGAAATTCGACTTCAAATTAGGAAGATAGACATTGAAAATTTTCTATTATCACAAAGTGACCGTTGACCTCAATGGGCTTCAACGGATGTTAATCGACGATATCTGACAAAGTTAGATGCGAACTCACTCAAATATATAAGAAATGTTGAAATTCGACTTCAAATTAGGAAGATAGACTTTGAAAATTTTCAATTAACACAAATTGACAGTTGACCTCAATGAGCTTCAATGGATGTTATTCGATGATATCTGAAAAAGTTAGATGGAAACTCACTAAAATATATGAGAAATGTTGAAATTCGACTTCGAATGAGGAAGATAGACTTTAGAAATTTTCAATTAACACAAAGTGACAGTTGACCTCAATGAGCTTCAATGGATGTTATTCGATGATATCTGATAAAGTTAGATGCAAACTCACTCAAATATATAAGAAATGTTGAAATTCGACTTCAAATTAGGAAGATAGACTTTGAAAATTTTCAATTATCACAAAGTGACAGTTGAGCTCAATGAACTTCACTGAATGTTATTCGATGATATCTGATAAAGTTAGATGCAAACTCATTCAAATATATAAGAAATGTTGGAATTCGACATCAAATAAGGAAGATAGACTTTGAAAATTTTCAATCAACACAAAGTGACGGTTGATCTCAATGGGCTTCAATGGATGTTATTCGATGATATCTGACAAAGTTAGATGCAAACTCAGTCAAATATATAAGGAAAGTTGAAATTCGACTTCAAATTAGGAAGATAGACATTGAAAATTTTCAATTATCACAAAGTGACCGTTGACCTCAATGGGCTTCAACGGATGTTAATCGACGATATCTGACAAAGTTAGATGCAAACTCACTCAAATATATAAGAAATGTTGAAATTCGACTTCAAATTAGGAAGATAGACTTTGAAAATTTTCAATTAACACAAAGTGACAGTTGACCTCAATGGGCTTCAAAGGATGTTAATCGACGATATCTGACAAAGATAGATGCAAACTCACTCAAATATATAAGAAATGTTGAAATTCGACTTCAAATTAGGAAGATAGATTTTGAAAATTTTCAATTAACACAAATTGACAGTTGACCTCAATGAGCTTCAATGGATGTTATTCGTTGATATCTGATAAAGTTAGATGCAAACTCACTCAAATATATAAGAAATGTTGAAATTCGACTTCAAATTAGGAAGATAGACTTTGAAAATTTTCAATTAACACAAATTGACAGTTCACCTCAATGAGCTTCAATGGATGTTATTTGTTGATATCTGAAAAAGTTAGATGCAAACTCACTCAAATATATGAGAAATGTTGAAATTCGACTTCGAATGAGGAAGATAGACTTTAGAAATTTTCAATTAACACAAAGTGACAGTTGACCTCAATGAGCTTCAATGGATGTTATTCGATGATATCTGATAAAGTTAGATGCAAACTCACTCAAATATATAAGAAATGTTGAAATTCGACTTCAAATTAGGAAGATAGACTTTGAAAATTTTCAATTATCACAAAGTGACAGTTGAGCTCAATGAACTTCACTGAATGTTATTCGATGATATCTGATAAAGTTAGATGCAAACTCATTCAAATATATAAGAAATGTTGGAATTCGACATCAAATAAGGAAGATAGACTTTGAAAATTTTCAATTATCACAAAGTGACAGTTGAGCTCAATAAACTTCACTGGATGTTATTCGATGATATCTGATAAAGTTAGATGCAAACTCACTCAAATATATAAGAAATGTTCAAATTCGACTTCAAATTAGGAAGATAGACTTTGAAAATTGTCAATCAACACAAAGTGACGGTTGATCTCAATGGGCTTCAATGGATGTTATTCGATGATATCTGACAAAGTTAGATGCAAACTCAGTCAAATATATAAGGAAAGTTGAAATTCGACTTCAAATTAGGAAGATAGACATTGAAAATTTTCAATTATCACAAAGTGACCGTTGACCTCAATGGGCTTCAACGGATGTTAATCGACGATATCTGACAAAGTTAGATGCAAACTCACTCAAATATATAAGAAATGTTGAAATTCGACTTCAAATTAGGAAGATAGACTTTGAAAATTTTCAATTAACACAAAGTGACAGTTGACCTCAATGGGCTTCAAAGGATGTTAATCGACGATATCTGACAAAGATAGATGCAAACTCACTCAAATATATAAGAAATGTTGAAATTCGACTTCAAATTAGGAAGATAGACTTTGAAAATTTTCAATTAACACAAATTGACAGTTCACCTCAATGAGCTTCAATGGATGTTATTTGTTGATATCTGAAAAAGTTAGATGCAAACTCACTCAAATATATGAGAAATGTTGAAATTCGACTTCGAATGAGGAAGATAGACTTTGAAAATTTTCAATTAACACAAATTGACAGTTGACCTCAATGAGCTTCAATGGATGTTATTCGTTGATATCTGATAAAGTTAGATGCAAACTCACTCAAATATATAAGAAATGTTGAAATTCGACTTCAAATTAGGAAGATAGACTTTGAAAATTTTCAATTAACACAAATTGACAGTTCACCTCAATGAGCTTCAATGGATGTTATTTGTTGATATCTGAAAAAGTTAGATGCAAACTCACTCAAATATATGAGAAATGTTGAAATTCGACTTCGAATGAGGAAGATAGACTTTGAAAATTTTCAATTATCACAAAGTGACAGTTGAGCTCAATGAATTTCAATGGATGTTATTCGATGATATCTGATAAAGTTAGATACAAACTCACTCAAATATATAAGAAATGTTGAAATTAGACTTCAAATTAGGAAGATAGACTTTGAAAATTTTCAATTATCACAAAGTGACCGTTGAGCTCAATGAACTTCACTGGATGTTATTCGATGATATCTGATGAAGTTAGATGCAAACTCATTCAAATATATAAGAAATGTTGGAATTCGACATCAAATTAGGAAGATGGACTTTGAAAATTTTCAATTATCACAAAGTGACAGTTGAGCTCAATGAACTTCAATGGATGTTATTCGATGATATCTGATAAAGTTAGATACAAACTCACTCAAATATATAAGAAATGTTGAAATTAGACTTCAAATTAGGAAGATAGACTTTGAAAATTTTCAATTATCACAAAGTGACAGTTGAGCTCAATGAACTTCACTGGATGTTATTCGATGATATCTGATGAAGTTAGATGCAAACTCATTCAAATATATAAGAAATGTTGGAATTCGACATCAAATTAGGAAGATAGACTTAGAAAATTTTCAATTAACACAATGTGACAGTTGACCTCAATGGGCTTCATAGGATGTTAGTCGACGATATCTGACAAAGATAGATGCAAACCCAGTCAAATATATAAGAAATGTTGAAATTCGACTTCAAATTAGGAAGATAGACTTTGAAAATTTTCAATTATCACAAAGTGACAGTTGAGCTCAATGAACTTCAATGGATGTTATTCGATGATATCTGATGAAGTTAGATGCAAACTCATTCAAATATATAAGAAATGTTGGAATTCGACATCAAATTAGGAAGATGGACTTTGAAAATTTTCAATTATCACAAAGTGACAGTTGAGCTCAATGAACTTCACTGGATGTTATTCGATGATATCTGATGAAGTTAGATGCAAACTCATTCAAATATATAAGAAATGTTGGAATTCGACTTCAAATTAGGAAGATAGACTTTGAAAATTTTCAATTAACACAATGTGACAGTTGACCTCAATGGGCTTCATAGGATGTTAGTCGACGATATCTGACAAAGATAGATGCAAACCCACTCAAATATATAAGAAATGTTGAAATTCGACTTCAAATTAGGAAGATAGACTTTGAAAATTTTCAATTATCACAAAGTGACAGTTGAGCTCAATGAACTTCAATGGATGTTATTCGATGATATCTGATAAAGTTAGATACAAACTCACTCAAATATATAAGAAATGTTGAAATTAGACTTCAAATTAGGAAGATAGACTTTGAAAATTTTCAATTATCACAAAGTGACAGTTGAGCTCAATGAACTTCACTGGATGTTATTCGATGATATCTGATGAAGTTAGATGCAAACTCATTCAAATATATAAGAAATGTTGGAATTCGACATCAAATTAGGAAGAGAGACTTAGAAAATTTTCAATTAACACAATGTGACAGTTGACCTCAATGGGCTTCATAGGATGTTAGTCGACGATATCTGACAAAGATAGATGCAAACTCACTCAAATATATAAGAAATGTTGGAATTCGACATCAAATTAGGAAGATATACATTGAAAATTTTCAATTATCACAAAGTGACGGTTGACCTCAATGGGCTTCAAAGGATGTTAATCGACGATATCTGAGAAAGATAGATGCAAACCCACTCAAATATATAAGAAATGTTGAAATTCGACTTCAAATTAGGAAGATAGACTTTGAAAATTTTCAATTATCACAAAGTGACAGTTGAGCTCAATGAACTTCACTGGATGTTATTCGATGATATCTGATAAAGTTAGATGCAAACTCATTCAAATATATAAGAAATGTTGAAATTCGACTTCAAATTAGGAAGATAGACTTTGAAAATTTTCAATTATCACAAAGTGACAGTTGAGCTCAATGAACTTCACTGGATGTTATTCGATGATATCTGATAAAGTTAGATGCAAACTCATTCAAATATATAAGAAATGTTGGAATTCGACATCAAATTAGGAAGATAGACATTGAAAATTTTCAATTATCACAAAGTGACCGTTGACCTCAATGGGCTTCAAAGGATGTTAATCGACGATATCTGAGAAAGATAGATGCAAACCCACTCAAATATATAAGAAATGTTGAAATTCGACTTCAAATTAGGAAGATAGACTTTGAAAATTTTCAATTAACACAAAGTGACTGTTGACCTCAATGGTCTTCAAAGGATGTTAATCGACGATATCTGACAAAGATAGATGCAAACTCACTCAAATATATAAGAAATGTTTAAATTCGACTTCAAATTAGGAAGATAGACTTTGAAAATTTTCAATCAACACAAACTGACAATCGACCTCAATATATAAGAAATGTTGAAATTCGACTTCAAATTAGGAAGATAGACTTTGAAAATTATCAATTAACACAAAGTGACAGTTGACCTCAATGAGCTTCAAAGGAAGTTAATCGACGATATCTGACAAAGATAGATGCAAACTCAATCAAATATATAAGAAATGTTGAAATTCAACTTCAAATTAGGAAGATAGATTTTGAAAATTTTCAATTAACACAAATTGACAGTTGACCTCAATGAGCTTCAATGGATGTTATTCGATGATATCTGAAAAAGTTAAATGGAAACTCACTAAAATATATGAGAAATGTTGAAATTCGACTTCGAATGAGGAAGATAGACTTTGAAAATTTTCAATTAACACAAAGTGACAGTTGAGCTCAATGAACTTCAATGGATGTTATTTGATTATATCTGATGAAGTTAGATGCAAACTCATTCAAATATATGAGAAATGTTGGAATTCGACATCAAATTAGGAAGATGGACTTTGAAAATTTTCAATTATCACAAAGTGACAGTTGAGCTCAATGAACTTCAATGGATGTTATTCGATGATATCTGATAAAGTTAGATACAAACTCACTCAAATATATAAGAAATGTTGAAATTAGACTTCAAATTAGGAAGATAGACTTTGAAAATTTTCAATTATCACAAAGTGACAGTTGAGCTCAATGAACTTCACTGGATGTTATTCGATGATATCTGATAAAGTTAGATGCAAACTCATTCAAATATATAAGAAATGTTGGAATTCGACATCAAATTAGGAAGATAGACTTAGAAAATTTTCAATTAACACAATGTGACAGTTGACCTCAATGGGCTTCATAGGATGTTAGTCGACGATATCTGACAAAGATAGATGCAAACTCACTCAAATATATAAGAAATGTTGGAATTCGACATCAAATTAGGAAGATATACATTGAAAATTTTCAATTATCACAAAGTGACCGTTGACCTCAATGGGCTTCAAAGGATGTTAATCGACGATATCTGAGAAAGATAGATGCAAACCCACTCAAATATATAAGAAATGTTGAAATTCGACTTCAAATTAGGAAGATAGACTTTGAAAATTTTCAATTATCACAAAGTGACAGTTGAGCTCAATGAACTTCACTGGATGTTATTCGATGATATCTGATAAAGTTAGATGCAAACTCATTCAAATATATAAGAAATGTTGAAATTCGACTTCAAATTAGGAAGATAGACTTTGAAAATTTTCAATTATCATAAAGTGACAGTTGAGCTCAATGAACTTCACTGGATGTTATTCGATGATATCTGATAAAGTTAGATGCAAACTCATTCAAATATATAAGAAATGTTGGAATTCGACATCAAATTAGGAAGATAGACATTGAAAATTTTCAATTATCACAAAGTGACCGTTGACCTCAATGGGCTTCAAGGGATGTTAATCGACGATATCTGAGAAAGATAGATGCAAACCCACTCAAATATATAAGAAATGTTGAAATTCGACTTCAAATTAGGAAGATAGACTTTGAAAATTTTCAATTAACACAAAGTGACAGTTGACCTCAATGGTCTTCAAAGGATGTTAATCGACGATATCTGACAAAGATAGATGCAAACTCACTCAAATATATAAGGAAAGTTGAAATTCGATTTCAAATTAGGAAGATAGACATTGAAAATTTTCAATTATCACAAAGTGACCGTTGACCTCAATGGGCTTCAACGGATGTTAATCGACGATATCTGACAAAGTTAGATGCAAACTCACTCAAATATATGAGAAATGTTGAAATTTGACTTCAAATTAGGAAGATAGACTTTGAAAATTTTCAATCAACACAAAGTGACGGTTGATCTCAATGGGCTTCAATGGATGTTATTCGATGATATCTGACAAAGTTAGATGCAAACTCAGTCAAATATATAAGGAAAGTTGAAATTCGACTTCAAATTAGGAAGATAGACATTGAAAATTTTCAATTATCACAAAGTGACAGTTGACCTCAATGAGCTTCAATGGATGTTATTCGATGATATCTGACAAAGTTAGATGCAAACTCAGTCAAATATATAGGGAAAGTTGAAATTCGACTTCAAATTAGGAAGATAGGCATTGGAAATTTTCAATTATCACAAAGTGACCGTTGACATCAATGGGCTTCAACGGATGTTAATCGACGATATCTGACAAAGTTAGATGCAAACTCACTCAAATATATAAGGAATGTTGAAATTCGACTTCAAATTAGGAAGATAGACTTTGAAAATTTTCAATTAACACAAAGTGACAGTTGACCTCAATGGGCTTCAAAGGATGTTAATCGACGATATCTGACAAAGATAGATGCAAACTCACTCAAATATATAAGAAATGTTTAAATTCGACTTCAAATTAGGAAGTTAGACTTTGAAAATTTTCAATCAACACAAACTGACAATCGACCTCAATATATAAGAAATGTTGAAATTCGACTTCAAATTAGGAAGATAGGCTTTGAAAATTTTCAATCAACACAAAGTGCCAGTTGACCTCAATGGGCTTCAATGGATGTTATTCGATGATATCTGACAAAGTTAGATGAAAACTCAGTCAAATATATAAGAAAAGTTGAAATTCGATTTCAAATTAGGAAGATAGACATTGAAAATTTTCAATTATCACAAAGTGACCGTTGACCTCAATGGGCTTCAACGGATGTTAATCGACGATATCTGACAAAGTTAGATGCAAACTCACTCAAATATATGAGAAATGTTGAAATTTGACTTCAAATTAGGAAGATAGACTTTAAAAATTTTCAATTATCACAAAGTGACAGTTGAGCTCAATGAACTTCAATGGATGTTATTCGATGATATCTGATAAAGATAGATGCAAACTCACTCAAATATATGAGAAATCTTGAAATTTTACTTCAAATTAGGAAGATAGACTTTAAAAATTTTCAATTATCACAAAGTGACAGTTGAGCTCAATGAACTTCACTGGATGTTATTCGATGATATCTGATAAAGTTAGATGCAAACTCATTCAAATATATAAGAAATGTTGGAATTCGACATCAAATTAGGAAGATAGACTTTGAAAATTTTCAATTATCACAAAGTGACAGTTGAGCTCAATGAACTTCAATGGATGTTATTCGATGATATCTGATAAAGATAGATGCAAACTCACTCAAATATATGAGAAATCTTGAAATTTTACTTCAAATTAGGAAGATAGACTTTAAAAATTTTCAATTATCACAAAGTGACAGTTGAGCTCAATGAACTTCACTGGATGTTATTCGATGATATCTGATAAAGTTAGATGCAAACTCATTCAAATATATAAGAAATGTTGGAATTCGACATCAAATTAGGAAGATAGACTTTGAAAATTTTCAATTATCACAAAGTGACAGTTGAGCTCAATGAACTTCACTGGATGTTATTCGATGATATCTGATAAAGTTAGATGCAAACTCACTCAAATATATAAGAAATGTTTAAATTCGACTTCAAATTAGGAAGATAGACTTTGAAAATTTTCAATCAACACAAAGTGACGGTTGATCTCAATGGGCTTCAATGGATGTTATTCGATGATATCTGACAAAGTTAGATGCAAACTCAGTCAAATATATAAGGAAAGTTGAAATTCGACTTCAAATTAGGAAGATAGACATTGAAAATTTTCAATTATCACAAAGTGACCGTTGACCTCAATGGGCTTCAACGGATGTTAATCGACGATATCTGACAAAGTTAGATGCAAACTCACTCAAATATATAAGAAATGTTGAAATTCGACTTCAAATTAGGAAGATAGACTTTGAAAATTTTCAATTAACACAAATTGACAGTTGACCTCAATGAGCTTCAATGGATGTTATTCGATGATATCTGAAAAAGTTAGATGGAAACTCACTAAAATATATGAGAAATGTTGAAATTCGACTTCGAATGAGGAAGATAGACTTTGAAAATTTTCAATTAACACAAAGTGACAGTTGAGCTCAATGAACTTCACTGGATGTTATTCGATGATATCTGATAAATTTAGATGCAAACTCATTCAAATTTATAAGAAATGTTGGAATTCGACATCAAATTAGGAAGATAGACTTTGAAAATTTTCAATTATCACAAAGTGACAGTTGAGCTCAATGAACTTCACTGGATGTTATTCGATGATATCTGATAAAGTTAGATGCAAACTCATTCAAATATATAAGAAATGTTGGAATTCGACATCAAATTAGGAAGATAGACTTTGAAAATTTTCAATTATCACAAAGTGACAGTTGAGCTCAATGAACTTCACTGGATGTTATTCGATGATATCTGATAAAGTTAGATGCAAACTCACTCAAATATATAAGAAATGTTTAAATTCGACTTCAAATTAGGAAGATAGACTTTGAAAATTTTCAATTAACACAAATTGACAGTTGACCTCAATGAGCTTCAATGGATGTTATTCGATGATATCTGACAAAGTTAGATGCAAACTCAGTCAAATATATAGGGAAAGTTGAAATTCGACTTCAAATTAGGAAGATAGACATTGAAAATTTTCAATTATCACAAAGTGACAGTTGACCTCAATGGGCTTCAAAGGATGTTAATCGACGATATCTGACAAAGATAGATGCAAACTCACTCAAATATATAAGAAATGTTTAAATTCGACTTCAAATTAGGAAGTTAGACTTTGAAAATTTTCAATCAACACAAACTGACAATCGACCTCAATATATAAGAAATGTTGGAATTCGACTTCAAATTAGGAAGATAGGCTTTGAAAATTTTCAATCAACACAAAGTGCCAGTTGACCTCAATGGGCTTCAACGGATGTTAATCGACGATATCTGACAAAGTTAAATGCAAACTCACTCAAATATATAAGAAATGTTGAAATTCGACTTCAAATTAGGAAGATAGACTTTGAAAATTTTCAATTAACACAAATTGACAGTTGACCTCAATGAGCTTCAATGGAAGTTATTCGATGATATCTGATAAAGTTAGATGCAAACTCACTCAAATATATAAGAAATGTTTAAATTCGACTTCAAATTAGGAAGATAGACTTTAGAAATTTTCAATTAACACAAAGTGACAGTTGACCTCAATGAGCTTCAATGGATGTTATTCGATGATATCTGATAAAGTTAGATGCAAACTCACTCAAATATATAAGAAGTGTTGAAATTCGACTTCAAATTAGGAAGATAGACTTTGAAAATTTTCAATTATCACAAAGTGACAGTTGAGCTCAATGAACTTCACTGGATGTTATTCGATGATATCTGATAAAGTTAGATGCAAACTCATTCAAATATATAAAAAATGTTGGAATTCGACATCAAATTAGGAAGATAGACTTTGAAAATTTTCAATTATCACAAAGTGACAGTTGAGCTCAATGAACTTCACTGGATGTTATTCGATGATATCTGATAAAGTTAGATGCAAACTCACTCAAATATATAAGAAATGTTTAAATTCGACTTCAAATTTGGAAGATAGACATTGAAAATTTTCAATTATCACAAAGTGACCGTTGACCTCAATGGGCTTCAACGGATGTTAATCGACGATATCTGACAAAGTTAGATGCAAACTCACTCAAATATATAAGAAATGTTGAAATTCGACTTCAAATTAGGAAGATAGACTTTAGAAATTTTCAATTAACACAAAGTGACAGTTGACCTCAATGAGCTTCAATGGATGTTATTCGATGATATCTGATAAAGTTAGATGCAAACTCACTCAAATATATAAGAAGTTTTGAAATTCGACTTCAAATTAGGAAGATAGACTTTGAAAATTTTCAATTATCACAAAGTGACAGTTGAGCTCAATGAACTTCACTGGATGTTATTCGATGATATCTGATAAAGTTAGATGCAAACTCATTCAAATATATAAAAAATGTTGGAATTCGACATTAAATTAGGAAGATAGACTTTGAAAATTTTCAATTATCACAAAGTGACAGTTGAGCTCAATGAACTTCACTGGATGTTATTCGATGATATCTGATAAAGTTAGATGCAAACTCACTCAAATATATAAGAAATGTTTAAATTCGACTTCAAATTAGAAAGATAGACATTGAAAATTTTCAATTATCACAAAGTGACCGTTGACCTCAATGGGCTTCAACGGATGTTAATCGACGATATCTGACAAAGTTAGATGCAAACTCACTCAAATATATAAGAAATGTTGAAATTCGACTTCAAATTAGGAAGATAGACTTTGAAAATTTTCAATTAACACAAAGTGACAGTTGACCTCAATGGGCTTCAAAGGATGTTAATCGACGATATCTGACAAAGATAGATGCAAACTCACTCAAATATATAAGAAATGTTTAAATTCGACTTCAAATTAGGAAGTTAGACTTTGAAAATTTTCAATCAACACAAACTGACAATCGACCTCAATATATAAGAAAGGTTGAAATTCGACTTCAAATTAGGAAGATAGGCTTTGAAAATTTTCAATCAACACAAAGTGACAGTTGAGCTCAATGAACTTCACTGGATGTTATTCGATGATATCTGATAAAGTTAGATGCAAACTCATTCAAATATATAAGGAATGTTGGAATTCAACATCAAATTAGGAAGATGGACTTTGAAAATTTTCAATTATCACAAAGTGACAGTTGAGCTCAATGAACTTCAATGGATGTTATTCGATGATATCTGATAAAGATAGATGCAAACTCACTCAAATATATGAGAAATGTTGAAATTTTTCTTCAAATTAGGAAGATAGACTTTAAAAATTTTCAATTAACACAAAGTGACAGTTGACCTCAATGAGCTTCAATGGATGTTATTCGATGATATCTGATAAAGTTAGATACAAACTCACCCAAATATATAAGAAATGTGGAAATTCGACTTCAAATTAGGAAGATAGACTTTGAAAATTTTCAATTATCACAAAGTGACAGTTGAGCTCAATGAACTTCACTGGATGTTATTCGATGATATCTGATGAAGTTAGATGCAAACTCATTCAAATATATAAGAAATGTTGGAATTCGACATCAAATTAGGAAGATAGACTTAGAAAATTTTCAATTAACACAATGTGACAGTTGACCTCAATGGGCTTCAAAGGATGTTAATCGACGATATCTGACAAAGATAAATGCAAACTCACTCAAATATATAAGAAATGTTTAAATTCGACTTCAAATTAGGAAGATAGAGTTTGACAATTTTCAATTATCACAAAGTGACAGTTGAACTCAATGAGCTTCAATGGATGTTATTCGATGATATCTGATAAAGTTAGATGCAAACTCACTCAAATATATGAGAAATGTTGGAATTCGACTTCAAATTAGGAAGATAGACTTTGAAAATTTTCAATTATCACAAAGTGACAGTTGAATTCAATGAGCTTCAATGGATGTTATTCGATGATATCTGATAAAGTTAGATGCAAACTCACTCAGATATATGAGAAATGATGAAATTCGACTTCAAATTAGGAAGATAGACTTTGAAAATTTTCAATTAACACAATGTGACAGTTGAACTCAATGGGCTTCATAGGATGTTAATCGACGATATCTGACAAAGATAGATGCAAACTCACTCAAATATATAAGAAATGTTTAAATTCGACTTCAAATTAGGAAGATAGACTTTGAAAATTTTCAATCAACACAAAGTGCCAGTTGACCTCAATATATAAGAAATGTTGAAATTCGACTTCAAATTAGGAAGATAGACTTTGAAAATTTTCAATCAACACGAAGTGCCAGTTGACCTCAATGGGCTTCAATGGATGTTATTCGATGATATCTGACAAAGTTAGATGCAAACTCAGTCAAATATATAAGGAAAGTTGAAATTCGACTTCAAATTAGGAAGATAGACTTTGAAAATTTTCAATTAACACAAAGTGACAGTTGACATCAATTGGCTTCAAAGGATGTTAATCGACGATATCTGACAAAGATAGATGCAAACTCACTCAAATATATAAGAAATGTTGAAATTCGACTTCGAATGAGGAAGATAGACTTTGAAAATTTTCAATTAACACAAAGTGACAGTTGAGCTCAATGAACTTCACTGGATGTTATTCGATGATATCTGATAAATTTAGATGCAAACTCATTCAAATTTATAAGAAATGTTGGAATTCGACATCAAATTAGGAAGATAGACTTTGAAAATTTTCAATTATCACAAAGTGACAGTTGAGCTCAATGAACTTCACTGGATGTTATTCGATGATATCTGATAAAGTTAGATGCAAACTCATTCAAATATATAAGAAATGTTGGAATTCGACATCAAATTAGGAAGATAGACTTTGAAAATTTTCAATTATCACAAAGTGACAGTTGAGCTCAATGAACTTCACTGGATGTTATTCGATGATATCTGATAAAGTTAGATGCAAACTCACTCAAATATATAAGAAATGTTTAAATTCGACTTCAAATTAGGAAGATAGACTTTGAAAATTTTCAATTAACACAAATTGACAGTTGACCTCAATGAGCTTCAATGGATGTTATTCGATGATATCTGACAAAGTTAGATGCAAACTCAGTCAAATATATAGGGAAAGTTGAAATTCGACTTCAAATTAGGAAGATAGACATTGAAAATTTTCAATTATCACAAAGTGACAGTTGACCTCAATGGGCTTCAAAGGATGTTAATCGACGATATCTGACAAAGTTAGATGCAAACTCACTCAAATATATAAGAAATGTTGAAATTCGACTTCAAATTAGGAAGATAGACTTTAGAAATTTTCAATTAACACAAAGTGACAGTTGACCTCAATGAGCTTCAATGGATGTTATTCGATGATATCTGACAAAGTTAGATGCAAACTCAGTCAAATATATAGGGAAAGTTGAAATTCGACTTCAAATTAGGAAGATAGACATTGAAAATTTTCAATTATCACAAAGTGACAGTTGACCTCAATGGGCTTCAAAGGATGTTAATCGACGATATCTGACAAAGATAGATGCAAACTCACTCAAATATATAAGAAATGTTTAAATTCGACTTCAAATTAGGAAGTTAGACTTTGAAAATTTTCAATCAACACAAACTGACAATCGACCTCAATATATAAGAAATGTTGGAATTCGACTTCAAATTAGGAAGATAGGCTTTGAAAATTTTCAATCAACACAAAGTGCCAGTTGACCTCAATGGGCTTCAACGGATGTTAATCGACGATATCTGACAAAGTTAAATGCAAACTCACTCAAATATATAAGAAATGTTGAAATTCGACTTCAAATTAGGAAGATAGACTTTGAAAATTTTCAATTAACACAAATTGACAGTTGACCTCAATGAGCTTCAATGGAAGTTATTCGATGATATCTGATAAAGTTAGATGCAAACTCACTCAAATATATAAGAAATGTTTAAATTCGACTTCAAATTAGGAAGATAGACTTTAGAAATTTTCAATTAACACAAAGTGACAGTTGACCTCAATGAGCTTCAATGGATGTTATTCGATGATATCTGATAAAGTTAGATGCAAACTCACTCAAATATATAAGAAGTGTTGAAATTCGACTTCAAATTAGGAAGATAGACTTTGAAAATTTTCAATTATCACAAAGTGACAGTTGAGCTCAATGAACTTCACTGGATGTTATTCGATGATATCTGATAAAGTTAGATGCAAACTCATTCAAATATATAAAAAATGTTGGAATTCGACATCAAATTAGGAAGATAGACTTTGAAAATTTTCAATTATCACAAAGTGACAGTTGAGCTCAATGAACTTCACTGGATGTTATTCGATGATATCTGATAAAGTTAGATGCAAACTCACTCAAATATATAAGAAATGTTTAAATTCGACTTCAAATTTGGAAGATAGACATTGAAAATTTTCAATTATCACAAAGTGACCGTTGACCTCAATGGGCTTCAACGGATGTTAATCGACGATATCTGACAAAGTTAGATGCAAACTCACTCAAATATATAAGAAATGTTGAAATTCGACTTCAAATTAGGAAGATAGACTTTAGAAATTTTCAATTAACACAAAGTGACAGTTGACCTCAATGAGCTTCAATGGATGTTATTCGATGATATCTGATAAAGTTAGATGCAAACTCACTCAAATATATAAGAAGTTTTGAAATTCGACTTCAAATTAGGAAGATAGACTTTGAAAATTTTCAATTATCACAAAGTGACAGTTGAGCTCAATGAACTTCACTGGATGTTATTCGATGATATCTGATAAAGTTAGATGCAAACTCATTCAAATATATAAAAAATGTTGGAATTCGACATTAAATTAGGAAGATAGACTTTGAAAATTTTCAATTATCACAAAGTGACAGTTGAGCTCAATGAACTTCACTGGATGTTATTCGATGATATCTGATAAAGTTAGATGCAAACTCACTCAAATATATAAGAAATGTTTAAATTCGACTTCAAATTAGAAAGATAGACATTGAAAATTTTCAATTATCACAAAGTGACCGTTGACCTCAATGGGCTTCAACGGATGTTAATCGACGATATCTGACAAAGTTAGATGCAAACTCACTCAAATATATAAGAAATGTTGAAATTCGACTTCAAATTAGGAAGATAGACTTTGAAAATTTTCAATTAACACAAAGTGACAGTTGACCTCAATGGGCTTCAAAGGATGTTAATCGACGATATCTGACAAAGATAGATGCAAACTCACTCAAATATATAAGAAATGTTTAAATTCGACTTCAAATTAGGAAGTTAGACTTTGAAAATTTTCAATCAACACAAACTGACAATCGACCTCAATATATAAGAAAGGTTGAAATTCGACTTCAAATTAGGAAGATAGGCTTTGAAAATTTTCAATCAACACAAAGTGACAGTTGAGCTCAATGAACTTCACTGGATGTTATTCGATGATATCTGATAAAGTTAGATGCAAACTCATTCAAATATATAAGGAATGTTGGAATTCAACATCAAATTAGGAAGATGGACTTTGAAAATTTTCAATTATCACAAAGTGACAGTTGAGCTCAATGAACTTCAATGGATGTTATTCGATGATATCTGATAAAGATAGATGCAAACTCACTCAAATATATGAGAAATGTTGAAATTTTTCTTCAAATTAGGAAGATAGACTTTAAAAATTTTCAATTAACACAAAGTGACAGTTGACCTCAATGAGCTTCAATGGATGTTATTCGATGATATCTGATAAAGTTAGATACAAACTCACCCAAATATATAAGAAATGTGGAAATTCGACTTCAAATTAGGAAGATAGACTTTGAAAATTTTCAATTATCACAAAGTGACAGTTGAGCTCAATGAACTTCACTGGATGTTATTCGATGATATCTGATGAAGTTAGATGCAAACTCATTCAAATATATAAGAAATGTTGGAATTCGACATCAAATTAGGAAGATAGACTTAGAAAATTTTCAATTAACACAATGTGACAGTTGACCTCAATGGGCTTCAAAGGATGTTAATCGACGATATCTGACAAAGATAAATGCAAACTCACTCAAATATATAAGAAATGTTTAAATTCGACTTCAAATTAGGAAGATAGAGTTTGACAATTTTCAATTATCACAAAGTGACAGTTGAACTCAATGAGCTTCAATGGATGTTATTCGATGATATCTGATAAAGTTAGATGCAAACTCACTCAAATATATGAGAAATGTTGGAATTCGACTTCAAATTAGGAAGATAGACTTTGAAAATTTTCAATTATCACAAAGTGACAGTTGAATTCAATGAGCTTCAATGGATGTTATTCGATGATATCTGATAAAGTTAGATGCAAACTCACTCAGATATATGAGAAATGATGAAATTCGACTTCAAATTAGGAAGATAGACTTTGAAAATTTTCAATTAACACAATGTGACAGTTGAACTCAATGGGCTTCATAGGATGTTAATCGACGATATCTGACAAAGATAGATGCAAACTCACTCAAATATATAAGAAATGTTTAAATTCGACTTCAAATTAGGAAGATAGACTTTGAAAATTTTCAATCAACACAAAGTGCCAGTTGACCTCAATATATAAGAAATGTTGAAATTCGACTTCAAATTAGGAAGATAGACTTTGAAAATTTTCAATCAACACGAAGTGCCAGTTGACCTCAATGGGCTTCAATGGATGTTATTCGATGATATCTGACAAAGTTAGATGCAAACTCAGTCAAATATATAAGGAAAGTTGAAATTCGACTTCAAATTAGGAAGATAGACTTTGAAAATTTTCAATTAACACAAAGTGACAGTTGACATCAATTGGCTTCAAAGGATGTTAATCGACGATATCTGACAAAGATAGATGCAAACTCACTCAAATATATAAGAAATGTTGAAATTCGACTTCGAATGAGGAAGATAGACTTTGAAAATTTTCAATTAACACAAAGTGACAGTTGAGCTCAATGAACTTCACTGGATGTTATTCGATGATATCTGATAAATTTAGATGCAAACTCATTCAAATTTATAAGAAATGTTGGAATTCGACATCAAATTAGGAAGATAGACTTTGAAAATTTTCAATTATCACAAAGTGACAGTTGAGCTCAATGAACTTCACTGGATGTTATTCGATGATATCTGATAAAGTTAGATGCAAACTCATTCAAATATATAAGAAATGTTGGAATTCGACATCAAATTAGGAAGATAGACTTTGAAAATTTTCAATTATCACAAAGTGACAGTTGAGCTCAATGAACTTCACTGGATGTTATTCGATGATATCTGATAAAGTTAGATGCAAACTCACTCAAATATATAAGAAATGTTTAAATTCGACTTCAAATTAGGAAGATAGACTTTGAAAATTTTCAATTAACACAAATTGACAGTTGACCTCAATGAGCTTCAATGGATGTTATTCGATGATATCTGACAAAGTTAGATGCAAACTCAGTCAAATATATAGGGAAAGTTGAAATTCGACTTCAAATTAGGAAGATAGACATTGAAAATTTTCAATTATCACAAAGTGACAGTTGACCTCAATGGGCTTCAAAGGATGTTAATCGACGATATCTGACAAAGTTAGATGCAAACTCACTCAAATATATAAGAAATGTTGAAATTCGACTTCAAATTAGGAAGATAGACTTTAGAAATTTTCAATTAACACAAAGTGACAGTTGACCTCAATGAGCTTCAATGGATGTTATTCGATGATATCTGATAAAGTTAGATGCAAACTCACTCAAATATATAAGAAGTGTTGAAATTCGACTTCAAATTAGGAAGATAGACTTTGAAAATTTTCAATTATCACAAAGTGACAGTTGAGCTCATTGAACTTCACTGGATGTTATTCGATGATATCTGATAAAGTTAGATGCAAACTCATTCAAATATATAAAAAATGTTGGAATTCGACATCAAATTAGGAAGATAGACTTTGAAAATTTTCAATTATCACAAAGTGACAGTTGAGCTCAATGAACTTCACTGGATGTTATTCGATGATATCTGATAAAGTTAGATGCAAACTCACTCAAATATATAAGAAATGTTTAAATTCGACTTCAAATTAGGAAGATAGACATTGAAAATTTTCAATTATCACAAAGTGACCGTTGACCTCAATGGGCTTCAACGGATGTTAATCGACGATATCTGACAAAGTTAGATGCAAACTCACTCAAATATATAAGAAATGTTGAAATTCGACTTCAAATTAGGAAGATAGACTTTGAAAATTTTCAATTAACACAAAGTGACAGTTGACCTCAATGGGCTTCAAAGGATGTTAATCGACGATATCTGACAAAGATAGATGCAAACTCACTCAAATATATAAGAAATGTTTAAATTCGACTTCAAATTAGGAAGTTAGACTTTGAAAATTTTCAATCAACACAAACTGACAATCGACCTAAATATATAAGAAAGGTTGACATTCGACTTCAAATTAGGAAGATAGGCTTTGAAAATTTTCAATCAACACAAAGTGACAGTTGAGCTCAATGAACTTCACTGGATGTTATTCGATGATATCTGATAAAGTTAGATGCAAACTCATTCAAATATATAAGGAATGTTGGAATTCAACATCAAATTAGGAAGATGGACTTTGAAAATTTTCAATTATCACAAAGTGACAGTTGAGCTCAATGAACTTCAATGGATGTTATTCGATGATATCTGATAAAGATAGATGCAAACTCACTCAAATATATGAGAAATGTTGAAATTTTTCTTCAAATTAGGAAGATAGACTTTAAAAATTTTCAATTAACACAAAGTGACAGTTGACCTCAATGAGCTTCAATGGATGTTATTCGATGATATCTGATAAAGTTAGATACAAACTCACCCAAATATATAAGAAATGTGGAAATTCGACTTCAAATTAGTTGACAGTTGACATCAATTGGCTTCAAAGGATGTTAATCGACGATATCTGACAAAGATAGATGCAAACTCACTCAAATATATAAGAAATGTTGAAATTCGACTTCGAATGAGGAAGATAGACTTTGAAAATTTTCAATTAACACAAAGTGACAGTTGAGCTCAATGAACTTCACTGGATGTTATTCGATGATATCTGATAAATTTAGATGCAAACTCATTCAAATTTATAAGAAATGTTGGAATTCGACATCAAATTAGGAAGATAGACTTTGAAAATTTTCAATTATCACAAAGTGACAGTTGAGCTCAATGAACTTCACTGGATGTTATTCGATGATATCTGATAAAGTTAGATGCAAACTCATTCAAATATATAAGAAATGTTGGAATTCGACATCAAATTAGGAAGATAGACTTTGAAAATTTTCAATTATCACAAAGTGACAGTTGAGCTCAATGAACTTCACTGGATGTTATTCGATGATATCTGATAAAGTTAGATGCAAACTCACTCAAATATATAAGAAATGTTCAAATTCGACTTCAAATTAGGAAGATAGACTTTGAAAATTTTCAATTAACACAAATTGACAGTTGACCTCAATGAGCTTCAATGGATGTTATTCGATGATATCTGACAAAGTTAGATGCAAACTCAGTCAAATATATAGGGAAAGTTGAAATTCGACTTCAAATTAGGAAGATAGACATTGAAAATTTTCAATTATCACAAAGTGACAGTTGACCTCAATGGGCTTCAAAGGATGTTAATCGACGATATCTGACAAAGATAGATGCAAACTCACTCAAATATATAAGAAATGTTTAAATTCGACTTCAAATTAGGAAGTTAGACTTTGAAAATTTTCAATCAACACAAACTGACAATCGACCTCAATATATAAGAAATGTTGAAATTCGACTTCAAATTAGGAAGATAGGCTTTGAAAATTTTCAATCAACACAAAGTGCCAGTTGACCTCAATGGGCTTCAATGGATGTTATTCGATGATATCTGACAAAGTTAGATGCAAACTCAGTCAAATATATAAGGAAAGTTGAAATTCGACTTCAAATTAGGAAGATAGACATTGAAAATTTTCAATTATCACAAAGTGACCGTTGACCTCAATTGGCTTCAACGGATGTTAATCGACGATATCTGACAAAGTTAAATGCAAACTCACTCAAATATATAAGAAATGTTGAAATTCGACTTCAAATTAGGAAGATAGACTTTGAAAATTTTCAATTAACACAAATTGACAGTTGACCTCAATGGGCTTCAATGGAAGTTATTCGATGATATCTGACAAAGATAGATGCAAACTCACTCAAATATATAAGAAATGTTTAAATTCGACTTCAAATTAGGAAGATAGACTTTAGAAATTTTCAATTAACACAAAGTGACAATCGACCTCAATATATAAGAAAGGTTGAAATTCGACTTCAAATTAGGAAGATAGGCTTTGAAAATTTTCAATCAACACAAAGTGACAGTTGAGCTCAATGAACTTCACTGGATGTTATTCGATGATATCTGATAAAGTTAGATGCAAACTCATTCAAATATATAAGGAATGTTGGAATTCAACATCAAATTAGGAAGATGGACTTTGAAAATTTTCAATTATCACAAAGTGACAGTTGAGCTCAATGAACTTCAATGGATGTTATTCGATGATATCTGATAAAGATAGATGCAAACTCACTCAAATATATGAGAAATGTTGAAATTTTTCTTCAAATTAGGAAGATAGACTTTAAAAATTTTCAATTAACACAAAGTGACAGTTGACCTCAATGAGCTTCAATGGATGTTATTCGATGATATCTGATAAAGTTAGATACAAACTCACCCAAATATATAAGAAATGTGGAAATTCGACTTCAAATTAGGAAGATAGACTTTGAAAATTTTCAATTATCACAAAGTGACAGTTGAGCTCAATGAACTTCACTGGATGTTATTCGATGATATCTGATGAAGTTAGATGCAAACTCATTCAAATATATAAGAAATGTTGGAATTCGACATCAAATTAGGAAGATAGACTTAGAAAATTTTCAATTAACACAATGTGACAGTTGACCTCAATGGGCTTCAAAGGATGTTAATCGACGATATCTGACAAAGATAAATGCAAACTCACTCAAATATATAAGAAATGTTTAAATTCGACTTCAAATTAGGAAGATAGAGTTTGACAATTTTCAATTATCACAAAGTGACAGTTGAACTCAATGAGCTTCAATGGATGTTATTCGATGATATCTGATAAAGTTAGATGCAAACTCACTCAAATATATGAGAAATGTTGGAATTCGACTTCAAATTAGGAAGATAGACTTTGAAAATTTTCAATTATCACAAAGTGACAGTTGAATTCAATGAGCTTCAATGGATGTTATTCGATGATATCTGATAAAGTTAGATGCAAACTCACTCAGATATATGAGAAATGATGAAATTCGACTTCAAATTAGGAAGATAGACTTTGAAAATTTTCAATTAACACAATGTGACAGTTGACCTCAATGGGCTTCATAGGATGTTAATCGACGATATCTGACAAAGATAGATGCAAACTCACTCAAATATATAAGAAATGTTTAAATTCGACTTCAAATTAGGAAGATAGACTTTGAAAATTTTCAATCAACACAAAGTGCCAGTTGACCTCAATATATAAGAAATGTTGAAATTCGACTTCAAATTAGGAAGATAGACTTTGAAAATTTTCAATCAACACGAAGTGCCAGTTGACCTCAATGGGCTTCAATGGATGTTATTCGATGATATCTGACAAAGTTAGATGCAAACTCAGTCAAATATATAAGGAAAGTTGAAATTCGACTTCAAATTAGGAAGATAGACTTTGAAAATTTTCAATTAACACAAAGTGACAGTTGACATCAATTGGCTTCAAAGGATGTTAATCGACGATATCTGACAAAGATAGATGCAAACTCACTCAAATATATAAGAAATGTTTAAATTCGACTTCAAATTAGGAAGTTAGACTTTAAAAATTTTCAATCAACACAAACTGACAATCGACCTCAATATATAAGAAATGTTGAAATTCGACTTCAAATTAGGAAGATAGGCTTTGGAAATTTTCAATCAACACAAAGTGCCAGTTGACCTCAATGGGCTTCAATGGATGTTATTCGATGATATCTGACAAAGTTAGATGCAAACTCAGTCAAATATATAAGTAAAGTTAAAATTCGACTTCAAATTAGGAAGATAGACATTGAAAATTTTCAATTAACACAAATTGACAGTTGACCTAAATGAGCTTCAATGGATGTTATTCGATGATATCTGAAAAAGTTAGATGCAAACTCACTCAAATATATGAGAAATGTTTAAATTAGACTTCAAATTAGGAATGTAGACTTTGAAAATTTTCAATTATCACAAAGTGACAGTTGAACTCAATGAGCTTCAATGGATGTTATTCGATGATATCTGATAAAGTTAGATGCAAATTCACTCAAATATATAAGGAAAGTTGAAATTCGACTTCAAATTAGGAAGATAGACATTGAAAATTTTCAATTATCACAAAGTGACCGTTGACCTCAATGGGGTTCAAAGGATGTTAATCGACGATATCTGAGAAAGTTAGATGCAAACTCACTCAAATATATAAGAAATGTTTAAATTCGACTTCAAATTAGGAAGATAGACTTTGAAAATTTTCAATTATCACAAAGTGACAGTTGAACTCAATGAGCTTCAATGGATGTTATTCGATGATATCTGATAAAGTTAGATGCAAACTCACTCAAATATATGAGAAATGTTGAAATTCGACTTCAAATTAGGAAGATAGACTTTGAAAATTTTCAATTATCACAAAGTGACAGTTGAATTCAATGAGCTTCAATGGATGTTATTCGATGATATCTGATAAAGTTAGATGCAAACTCACTCAGATATATGAGAAATGTTGAAATTCGACTTCAAATTAGGAAGATAGACTTTGAAAATTTTCAATCAACACAAAGTGCCAGTTGACCTCAATATATAAGAAATGTTAAAATTCGACTTCAAATTAGGAAGATAGACTTTGGAAATTTTCAATCAACACGAAGTGCCAGTTGACCTCAATGGGCTTCAATAGATGTTATTCGATGATATCTGACCGAGTTAGATGCAAACTCAGTCAAATATATAAGGAAAGTTGAAATTCGACTTCAAATTAGGAAGATAGACTTTGAAAATTTTCAATCAACACAAACTGACAATCGACCTCAATATATAAGAAATGTTGAAATTCGACTTCAAATTAGGAAGATAGACTTTGAAAATTTTCAATTAACACAAAGTGACAGTTGACCTCAATGAGCTTCAATGGATGTTATTCGATGATATCTGATAAAGTTAGATGCAAACTCATTCAAATATATAAGAAATGTTGGAATTCGACATCAAATTAGGAAGATAGACTTAGAAAATTTTCAATTAACACAATGTGACAGTTGACCTCAATGGGCTTCAAAGGATGTTAATCGACGATATCTGACAAAGATAGATGCAAACTCACTAAAATCTATAAGAAATGTTTAAATTCGACCTCAAATTAGGAAGATAGTTTTTGAAAATTTTCAATTATCACAAAGTGACAGTTGAACTCAATGAGCTTCAATGGATGTTACTCGATGATATCTGATAAAGTTAGATGCAAACACACTCAAATATATGAGAAATGTTGAAATTCGACTTCAAATTAGGAAGATAGACTTTGAAAATTTTCAATTATCACAAAGTGACAGTTGAATTCAATGAGCTTCAATGGATGTTATTCGATGATATCTGATAAAGTTAGATGCAAACTCACTCAGATATATGAGAAATGTTGAAATTCGACTTCAAATTAGGAAGATAGACTTTGAAAATTTTCAATTAACACAATGTGACAGTTGACCTCAATGGGCTTCATAGGATGTTAATCGACGATATCTGACAAAGATAGATGCAAACTCACTCAAATATATAAGAAATGTTTAAATTCGACTTCAAATTAGGAAGATAGACTTTGAAAATTTTCAATCAACATAAAGTGCCAGTTGACCTCAATATATAAGGAATGTTGAAATTCGACTTCAAATTAGGAAGATAGACTTTGAAAATTTTCAATCAACACGAAGTGCCAGTTGACCTCAATGGGCTTCAATGGATGTTATTCGATGATTTCTGACAAAGTAAGATGCAAACTCAGTCAAATATATAAGGAAAGTTGAAATTCGACTTCAAATTAGGAAGATAGACTTTGAAAATTTTCAATTAACACAAAGTGACAGTTGACATCAATGGGCTTCAAAGGATGTTAATCGACGATATCTGACAAAGATAGATGCAAACTCACTCAAATATATAAGAAATGTTTAAATTCGACTTCAAATTAGGAAGATAGACTTTGAAAATTTCCAATCAACACAAACTGACAATCGACCTCAATATATAAGAAATGTTGAAATTCGACTTCAAATTAGGAAGATAGACTTTGAAAATTTTCAATCATCACAAAGTGCCAGTTGACCTCAATGGGCTTCAATGGATGTTATTCGATGATATCTGACAAAGTTAGATGCAAACTCACTCAAATATATGAGAAATTTTGGAATTCGACTTCAAATTAGGAAGATAGACTTTGAAAATTTTCAATTAACACAAAGTGACAGTTGACCTCAATGGGCTTCAAAGGATGTTAATCGACGATATCTGACAAAGATAGATGCAAACTCACTCAAATATATAAGAAATGTTTAAATTCGACTTCAAATTAGGAAGATAGGCTTTGTAAATTTTCAATCAATACAAAGTGCCAGTTGACCTCAATGGGCTTCAATGGATGTTATTCGATGATATCTGACAAAGTTAGATGCAAACTCAGTCAAATATATAAGGAAAGTTGAAATTCGACTTCAAATTAGGAAGATAGACTTTGAAAATTTTCAATTAACACAAATTGACAGTTGACCTCAATGAGCTTCAATGGATGTTATTCGATGATATCTGAAAAAGTTAGATGCAAACTCACTCAAATATATGAGAAATGTTGAAATTCGACTTCGAATGAGGAAGATAGACTTTGAAAATTTTCAATTATCACAAAGTGACAGTTGAGCTCAATGAACTTCACTGGATGTTATTCGATGATATCTGATAAAGTTAGATGCAAACTCATTCAAATATATAAGAAATGTTGGAATTCGACATCAAATTAGGAAGATAGACTTTGAAAATTTTCAATTAACACAAAGTGACAGTTGACCTCAATGAGCTTCAATGGATGTTATTCGATGATATTTGACAAAGTTAGATGCAAACTCAGTCAAATATATAGGGAAAGTTGAAATTCGACTTCAAATTAGGAAGATAGACTTTGAAAATTTTCAATTATCACAAAGTGACAGTTGAGCTCAATGAACTTCACTGGATGTCATTCGATGATATCTGATAAAGTTAGATGCAAACTCACTCAAATATATAAGAAATGTTTAAATTCGACTTCAAATTAGGAAGATAGACTTTGAAAATTTTCAATTAACACAAAGTGACAGTTGACCTCAATGAGCTTCAATGGATGTTATTCGATGATATCTGACAAAGTTAGATGCAAACTCAGTCAAATATATAGGGAAAGTTGAAATTCGACTTCAAATTAGGAAGATAGACTTTGAATATTTTCAATTAACACAAATTGACAGTTGACCTCAATGAGCTTCAATGGATGTTATTCGATGATATCTGACAAAGTTAGATGCAAACTCACTCAAATATATGAGAAATGTTGGAATTCGACTTCAAATTAGGAAGATAGACTTTGAAAATTTTCAATTAACACAAACTGACAGTTGACCTCAATGGGTTTCAAAGGATGTTAATCGACGATATCTGACAAAGATAGATGCAAACTCACTCAAATATATAAGAAATGTTTAAATTCAACTTCAAATTAGGAAGTTAGACTTTGAAAATTTTCAATCAACACAAACTGACAATCGACCTCAATATATAAGAAATGTTGAAATTCGACTTCAAATTAGGAAGATAGGCTTTGAAAATTTTCAATCAACACAAAGTGCCAGTTGACCTCAATGGGCTTCAATGGATGTTATTCGATGATATCTGACAAAGTTAGATGCAAACTCAGTCAAATATATAAGGAAAGTTGAAATTCGACTTCAAATTAGGAAGATAGACATTGAAAATTTTCAATTATCACAAAGTGACCGTTGACCTCAATGGGCTTCAAAGGATGTTAATCGACGATATCTGAGAAAAATAGATGCAAACTCACTCAAATATATAAGAAATGTTGAAATTCGACTTCAAATTAGGAAGATAGACTTTGAAAATTTTCAATTATCACAAAGTGACAGTTGAGCTCAATGAACTTCACTGGATGTTATTCGATGATATCTGATAAAGTTAGATGCAAACTCATTCAAATATATAAGAAATGTTGGAATTTGACATCAAATAAGGAAGATAGACTTTGAAAATTTTCAATTAACACAAAGTGACAATCGACCTCAATATATAGGAAATGTTGAAATTCGACTTCAAATTAGGAAGATAGGCTTTGAAAATTTTCAATCAACACAAAGTGCCAGTTGACCTCAATGGGCTTCAATGGATGTTATTCGATGATATCTGATAAGGTCAGATGCAAACTCATTCAAATATATAAGAAATGTTGGAATTCGACATCAAATTAGGAAGATAGACTTTGAAAATTTTCAATCAACACAAAGTGCCAGTTGACCTCAATGGGCTTCATAGGATGTTAATCGACGATATCTGACAAAGAAAGATGCAAACTCACTCAAATATATAAGAAATGTTTAAATTCGACTTCAAATTAGGAAGATAGACTTTGAAAATTTTCAATCAACACAAAGTGCCAGTTGACCTCAATATATAAGAAATGTTGAAATTCGACTTCAAATTAGGAAGATAGACTTTGGAAATTTTCAATCAACACGAAGTGCCAGTTGACCTCAATGGGCTTCAATGGATGTTATTCGATGATATCTGACAAAGTTAGATGCAAACTCAGTCAAATATATAAGGAAAGTTGAAATTCGACTTCAAATTAGGAAGATAGACTTTGAAAATTTTCAATTAACACAAAGTGACAGTTGACATCAATGGGCTTCAAAGGATGTTAATCGACGATATCTGACAAAGATAGATGCAAACTCACTCAAATATATGAGAAATGTTTAAATTCGACTTCAAATTAGGAAGATAGACTTTGAAAATTTTCAATCAACACAAACTGACAATCGACCTCATTATATAAGAAATGTTGAAATTCGACTTCAAATTAGGAAGATAGACTTTGAAAATTTTCAATCAACACAAAGTGCCAGTTGACCTCAATGGGCTTCAATGGATGTTATTCGATGATATCTGACAAAGTTAGATGCAAACTCACTCAAATATATAAGAAATGTTGAAATTCGATTTCAAATTAGGAAGATAGACTTTGAAAATTTTCAATTATCACAAAGTGACAGTTGAGCTCAATGAACTTCACTGGATGTTATTCGATGATATCTGACAAAGTTAGATGCAAACTCAGTCAAATATATAGGGAAAGTTGAAATTCGACTTCAAATTAGGAAGATGGACTTTGAAAATTTTCAATTATCACAAAGTGACAGTTGAACTCAATGAGCTTCAATGGATGTTATTCGATGATATCTGACAAAGTTAGATGCAAACTCACTCAAATATATGAGAAATGTTGGAATTCGACTTCAAATTAGGAAAATAGACTTTGAAAATTTTCAATTAACACAAAGTGACAGTTGACCTCAATGGGTTTCAAAGGATGTTAATCGACGATATCTGACAAAGATAGATGCAAACTCACTCAAATATATGAGAAATGTTTAAATTCGACTTCAAATTAGGAAGATAGACTTTGAAAATTTTCAATCAACACAAACTGACAATCGACCTCATTATATAAGAAATGTTGAAATTCGACTTCAAATTAGGAAGATAGACTTTGAAAATTTTCAATCAACACAAAGTGCCAGTTGACCTCAATGGGCTTCAATGGATGTTATTCGATGATATCTGACAAAGTTAGATGCAAACTCACTCAAATATATAAGAAATGTTGAAATTCGACTTCAAATTAGGAAGATAGACTTTGAAAATTTTCAATTATCACAAAGTGACAGTTGAGCTCAATGAACTTCACTGGATGTTATTCGATGATATCTGACAAAGTTAGATGCAAACTCAGTCAAATATATAGGGAAAGTTGAAATTCGACTTCAAATTAGGAAGATAGACTTTGAAAATTTTCAATTATCACAAAGTGACAGTTGAACTCAATGAGCTTCAATGGATGTTATTCGATGATATCTGACAAAGTTAGATGCAAACTCACTCAAATATATAAGAAATGTTTAAATTCGACTTCAAATTAGGAAGTTAGACTTTGAAAATTTTCAATCAACACAAACTGACAATCGACCTCAATATATAGGAAATGTTGAAATTCGACTTCAAATTAGGAAGATAGGCTTCGAAAATTTTCAATCAACACAAAGTGCCAGTTGACCTCAATGGGCTTCAATGGATATTATTCGATGATATCTGATAAGGTCAGATGCAAACTCATTCAAATATATAAGAAATGTTGGAATTCGACATCAAATTAGGAAGATAGACTTTGAAAATTTTCAATTAACACAATGTGACAGTTGACCTCAATGGGCTTCATAGGATGTTAATCGACGATATCTGACAAAGATAGATGCAAACTCACTCAAATATATAAGAAATGTTTAAATTCGACTTCAAATTAGGAAGATAGACTTTGAAAATTTTCAATCAACACAAAGTGCCAGTTGACCTCAATATATAAGAAATGTTGAAATTCGACTTCAAATTAGGAAGATAGACTTTGGAAATTTTCAATCAACACGAAGTGCCAGTTGACCTCAATGGGCTTCAATGGATGTTATTCGATGATATCTGACAAAGTTAGATGCAAACTCACTCAAAAGTTAGATGCAAACTCACTCAAATATATGAGAAATGTTGGAATTCGACTTCAAATTAGGAAGATAGACTTTGAAAATTTTCAATTAACACAAAGTGAGAGTTGACCTCAATGGGCTTCAAAGGATGTTAATCGACGATATCTGACAAAGATAGATGCAAACTCACTCAAATATATAAGAAATGTTTAAATTCGACTTCCAATTAGGAAGTTAGACTTTGAAAATTTTCAATCAACACAAACTGACAATCGACCTCAATATATAAGAAATGTTGAAATTCGACTTCAAATTAGGAAGATAGGCTTTGAAAATTTTCAATCAACACAAAGTGCCAGTTGACCTCAATGGGCTTCAATGGATGTTATTCGATGATATCTGACGAAGTTAGATGCAAACTCAGTCAAATATATAAGGAAAGTTGAAATTCGACTTCAAATTAGGAAGATAGACATTGAAAATTTTCAATTATCACAAAGTGACCGTTGACCTCAATGGGCTTCAAAGGATGTTAATCGACGATATCTGAGAAAAATAGATGCAAACTCACTCAAATATATAAGAACTGTTGACATTCGACTTCAAATTAGGAAGATAGACTTTGAAAATTTTCAATTATCACAAAGTGACAGTTGAGCTCAATGAACTTCACTGTATGTTATTCGATGATATCTGACCAAGTTAGATGCAAACTCACTCAAATATATGAGAAATGTTGGAATTCGACTTCAAATTAGGAAGATAGACTTTGAAAATTTTCAATTAACACAAAGTGACAGTTGACCTCAATGGGTTTCAAAGGATGTTACTCGACGATATCTGACAAAGATAGATGCAAACTCACTAAAATATATAAGAAATTTTGAAATTCGACTTCAAATTAGGAAGATAGACATTGAAAATTTTCAATTAACACAAATTGACAGTTGACCTCAATGAGCTTCAATGGATGTTATTCGATGATATCTGAAAAAGTTAGATGCAAACTCACTCAAATATATGAGAAATGTTTAAATTCGACTTCAAATTAGGAAGATAGACATTGAAAATTTTCAATTATCACAAAGTGACCGTTGACCTCAATGGGCTTCAAAGGATGTTAATCGACGATATCTGAGAAAAATAGATGCAAACTCACTCAAATATATAAGAAATGTTGAAATTCGACTTCAAATTAGGAAGATAGACTTTGAAAATTTTAAATTAACACAAATTGACAGTTGACCTCAATCAGCTTCAATGGATGTTATTCGATGATATCTGAAAAAGTTAGATGCAAACTCACTCAAATATATAAGAAATGTTTAAATTCGACTTCAAATTAGGAAGTTAGACTTTGAAAATTTTCAATCAACACAAACTGACAATCGACCTCAATATATAGGAAATGTTGAAATTCGACTTCAAATTAGGAAGATAGGCTTCGAAAATTTTCAATCAACACAAAGTGCCAGTTGAACTCAATGGGCTTCAATGGATGTTATTCGATGATATCTGATAAGGTCAGATGCAAACTCATTCAAATATATAAGAAATGTTGGAATTCGACATCAAATTAGGAAGATAGACTTTGAAAATTTTCAATTAACACAAAGTGAGAGTTGACCTCAATGGGCTTCAAAGGATGTTAATCGACGATATCTGACAAAGATAGATGCAAACTCACTCAAATATATAAGAAATGTTGAAATTCGACTTCAAATTAGGAAGATAGACTTTGAAAATTTTAAATTAACACAAATTGACAGTTGACCTCAATCAGCTTCAATGGATGTTATTCGATGATATCTGAAAAAGTTAGATGCAAACTCACTCAAATATATAAGAAATGTTTAAATTCGACTTCAAATTAGGAAGTTAGACTTTGAAAATTTTCAATCAACACAAACTGACAATCGACCTCAATATATAGGAAATGTTGAAATTCGACTTCAAATTAGGAAGATAGGCTTCGAAAATTTTCAATCAACACAAAGTGCCAGTTGAACTCAATGGGCTTCAATGGATGTTATTCGATGATATCTGATAAGGTCAGATGCAAACTCATTCAAATATATAAGAAATGTTGGAATTCGACTTCAAATTAGGAAGATAGACATTGAAAATTTTCAATTATCACAAAGTGACCGTTGACCTCAATGGGCTTCAAAGGATGTTAATCGACGATATCTGAGAAAAATAGATGCAAACTCACTCAAATATATAAGAAATGTTGAAATTCGACTTCAAATTAGGAAGATAGACTTTGAAAATTTTAAATTAACACAAATTGACAGTTGACCTCAATCAGCTTCAATGGATGTTATTCGATGATATCTGAAAAAGTTAGATGCAAACTCACTCAAATATATAAGAAATGTTTAAATTCGACTTCAAATTAGGAAGTTAGACTTTGAAAATTTTCAATCAACACAAACTGACAATCGACCTCAATATATAGGAAATGTTGAAATTCGACTTCAAATTAGGAAGATAGGCTTCGAAAATTTTCAATCAACACAAAGTGCCAGTTGAACTCAATGGGCTTCAATGGATGTTATTCGATGATATCTGATAAGGTCAGATGCAAACTCATTCAAATATATAAGAAATGTTGGAATTCGACTTCAAATTAGGAAGATAGACATTGAAAATTTTCAATTATCACAAAGTGACCGTTGACCTCAATGGGCTTCAAAGGATGTTAATCGACGATATCTGAGAAAAATAGATGCAAACTCACTCAAATATATAAGAAATGTTGAAATTCGACTTCAAATTAGGAAGATAGACTTTGAAAATTTTAAATTAACACAAATTGACAGTTGACCTCAATCAGCTTCAATGGATGTTATTCGATGATATCTGAAAAAGTTAGATGCAAACTCACTCAAATATATAAGAAATGTTTAAATTCGACTTCAAATTAGGAAGTTAGACTTTGAAAATTTTCAATCAACACAAACTGACAATCGACCTCAATATATAGGAAATGTTGAAATTCGACTTCAAATTAGGAAGATAGGCTTCGAAAATTTTCAATCAACACAAAGTGCCAGTTGAACTCAATGGGCTTCAATGGATGTTATTCGATGATATCTGATAAGGTCAGATGCAAACTCATTCAAATATATAAGAAATGTTGGAATTCGACATCAAATTAGGAAGATAGACTTTGAAAATTTTCAATTAACACAAAGTGAGAGTTGACCTCAATGGGCTTCAAAGGATGTTAATCGACGATATCTGACAAAGATAGATGCAAACTCACTCAAATATATAAGAAATGTTTAAATTCGACTTCCAATTAGGAAGTTAGACTTTGAAAATTTTCAATCAACACAAACTGACAATCGACCTCAATATATAAGAAATGTTGAAATTCGACTTCAAATTAGGAAGATAGGCTTTGAAAATTTTCAATCAACACAAAGTGCCAGTTGACCTCAATGGGCTTCAATGCATGTTATTCGATGATATCTGACGAAGTTAGATGCAAACTCAGTCAAATATATAAGGAAAGTTGAAATTCGACTTCAAATTAGGAAGATAGACATTGAAAATTTTCAATTATCACAAAGTGACCGTTGATCTCAATGGGCTTCAAAGGATGTTAATCGACGATATCTGAGAAAAATAGATGCAAACTCACTCAAATATATAAGAACTGTTGAAATTCGACTTCAAATTAGGAAGATAGACTTTGAATATTTTCAATTATCACAAAGTGACAGTTGAGCTCAATGAACTTCACTGTATGTTATTCGATGATATCTGACCAAGTTAGATGCAAACTCACTCAAATATATGAGAAATGTTGGAATTCGACTTCAAATTAGGAAGATAGACTTTGAAAATTTTCAATTAACACAAAGTGACAGTTGACCTCAATGGGTTTCAAAGGATGTTACTCGACGATATCTGACAAAGATAGATGCAAACTCACTCAAATATATAAGAAATTTTGAAATTCGACTTCAAATTAGGAAGATAGACATTGAAAATTTTCAATTAACACAAATTGACAGTTGACCTCAATGAGCTTCAATGGATGTTATTCGATGATATCTGAAAAAGTTAGATGCAAACTCACTCAAATATATGAGAAATGTTTAAATTCGACTTCAAATTAGGAAGATAGACATTGAAAATTTTCAATTATCACAAAGGGACCGTTGACCTCAATGGGCTTCAAAGGATGTTAATCGACGATATCTGAGAAAAATAGATGCAAACTCACTCAAATATATAAGAAATGTTGAAATTCGACTTCAAATTAGGAAGATAGACTTTGAAAATTTTAAATTAACACAAATTGACAGTTGACCTCAATCAGCTTCAATGGATGTTATTCGATGATATCTGAAAAAGTTAGATGCAAACTCACTCAAATATATAAGAAATGTTTAAATTCGACTTCAAATTAGGAAGTTAGACTTTGAAAATTTTCAATCAACACAAACTGACAATCGACCTCAATATATAGGAAATGTTGAAATTCGACTTCAAATTAGGAAGATAGGCTTCGAAAATTTTCAATCAACACAAAGTGCCAGTTGAACTCAATGGGCTTCAATGGATGTTATTCGATGATATCTGATAAGGTCAGATGCAAACTCATTCAAATATATTAGAAATGTTGGAATTCGACATCAAATTAGGAAGATAGACTTTGAAAATTTTCAATTAACACAATGTGACAGTTGACCTCAATGGGCTTCATAGGATGTTAATCGACGATATCTGACAAAGATAGATGCAAACTCACTCAAATATATAAGAAATGTTTAAATTCGACTTCAAATTAGGAAGATAGACTTTGAAAATTTTCAATCAACACAAAGTGCCAGTTGACCTCAATATATAAGAAATGTTGAAATTCGACTTCAAATTAGGAAGATAGACTTTGGAAATTTTCAATCAACACGAAGTGCCAGTTGAGCTCAATGGGCTTCAATGGATGTTATTCGATGATATCTGACAAAGTTAGATGCAAACTCAGTCAAATATATAAGGAAAGTTGAAATTCGACTTCAAATTAGGAAGATAGACTTTGAAAATTTTCAATTAACACAAAGTGACAGTTGACATCAATGGGCTTCAATGGATGTTAATCGACGATATCTGACAAAGATAGATGCAAACTCACTCAAATATATAAGAAATGTTTAAATTCGACTTCAAATTAGGAAGATAGACTTTGAAAATTTTCAATCAACACAAACTGACAATCTACCTCATTATATAAGAAATGTTGAAATTCGACTTCAAATTAGGAAGATAGACTTTGAAAATTTTCAATCAACACAAAGTGCCAGTTGACCTCAATGGGCTTCAATGGATGTTATTCGATGATATCTGACAAAGTTAGATGCAAACTCACTCAAAAGTTAGATGCAAACTCACTCAAATATATGAGAAATGTTGGAATTCGACTTCAAATTAGGAAGATAGACTTTGAAATTTTTCAATTAACACAAAGTGACAGTTGACCTCAATGGGCTTCAAAGGATGTTAATCGACGATATCTGACAAAGATAGATGCAAACTCACTCAAATATATAAGAAATGTTCAAATTCGACTTCCAATTAGGAAGTTAGACTTTGAAAATTTTCAATCAACACAAACTGACAATCGACCTCAATATATAAGAAATGTTGAACTTCGACTTCAAATTAGGAAGATAGGCTTTGAAAATTTTCAATCAACACAAAGTGCCAGTTGACCTCAATGGGCTTCAATGGATGTTATTCGATGATATCTGACAAAGTTAGATGCAAACTCACTCAAAAGTTAGATGCAAACTCACTCAAATATATGAGAAATGTTGGAATTCGACTTCAAATTAGGAAGATAGACTTTGAAAATTTTCAATTAACACAAAGTGACAGTTGACCTCAATGGGCTTCAATGGATGATATTCGATGATATCTGACAAAGTTAGATGCAAACTCAGTCAAATATATAAGGAAAGTTGAAATTCGACTTCAAATTAGGAAGATAGAAAATGAAAATTTTCAATTAACACAAAGTGACAGTTGAACTCAATGAGCTTCAATGGATGTTAATCGACGATATCTGACAAAGATAGATGCAAACTCACTCAAATATATAAGAAATGTTTAAATTCGACTTCAAATTAGGAAGATAGACTTTGAAAATTTTCAATTATCACAAAGGGACAGTTGAACTCAATGAGCTTCGATGGATGTTATTCGATGATATCTGATAAAGTTAGATGCAAACTCACTCAGATATATGAGAAATGTTGAAATTCGACTTCAAATAAGGAAGATAGACTTTGAGAATTTTCAATCAACACAAAGTGCCAGTTGAACTCAATGGGCTTCATAGGATGTTAATCGACGATATCTGACAAAGATAGATGCAAACTCACTCAAATATATAAGAAATGTTTAAATTCGACTTCAAATTAGGAAGATAGACATTGAAAAATTTTTAATCAACACAAAGTGCCAGTTGACCTCAATATATAAGAAATGTTGAAATTCGACTTCAAATTAGGAAGATAGACTTTGAAAATTTTCAATTAACACAATGTGACAGTTGACCTCAATGGGCTTCATAGGATGTTAATCGACGATATCTGACAGAGATAGATGCAAACTCACTCAAATATATAAGAAATGTTTAAATTCGACTTCAAATTAGGAAGTTAGACTTTGAAAATTTTCAATCAACACAAACTGACAATCGACCTCAATATATAGGAAATGTTGAAATTCGACTTCAAATTGGGAAGATAGGCTTTGAAAATTTTCAATCAACACAAAGTGACAGTTGACCTCAATGGGCTTCAATGGATGTTATTCGATGATATCTGATAAAGTCAGATGCAAACTCATTCAAATATATAAGAAATGTTGGAATTCGACATCAAATTAGGAAGATAGACTTTGAAAATTTTCAATTAACACAATGTGACAGTTGACCTCAATGGGCTTCATAGGATGTTAATCGACGATATCTGACAAAGATAGATGCAAACTCACTCAAATATATAAGAAATGTTTAAATTCGACTTCAAATTAGGAAGATAGACTTTGAGAATTTTCAATCAACACAAAGTGCCAGTTGACCTCAATATATAAGAAATGTTGAAATTCGACTTCAAATTAGGAAGATAGACTTTGGAAATTTTCAATCAACACGAAGTGCCAGTTGACCTCAATGGGCTTCAATGGATGTTATTCGATGATATCTGACAAAGTTAGATGCAAACTCACTCAAAAGTTAGATGCAAACTCACTCAAATATATGAGAAATGTTGGAATTCGACTTCAAATTAGGAAGATAGACTTTGAAAATTTTCAATTAACACAAAGTGAGAGTTGACCTCAATGGGCTTCAAAGGATGTTAATCGACGATATCTGACAAAGATAGATGCAAACTCACTCAAATATATAAGAAATGTTTAAATTCGACTTCCAATTAGGAAGTTAGACTTTGAAAATTTTCAATCAACACAAACTGACAATCGACCTCAATATATAAGAAATGTTGAAATTCGACTTCAAATTAGGAAGATATGCTTTGAAAATTTTCAATCAACACAAAGTGCCAGTTGACCTCAATGGGCTTCAATGGATGTTATTCGATGATATCTGACAAAGTTAGATGCAAACTCAGTCAAATATATAAGGAAAGTTGAAATTCGACTTCAAATTAGGAAGATAGACATTGAAAATTTTCAATTAACACAAATTGACAGTTGACCTCAATGAGCTTCAATGGATGTTATTCGATGATATCCGAAAAAGTTAGATGCAAACTCACTCAAATATATGAGAAATGTTTAAATTCGACTTCAAATTAGGAAGATAGACTTTGAAAATTTTCAATTATCACAAAGTGACAGTTGAACTCAATGAGCTTCAATGGATGTTATTCGATGATATCTGATAAAGTTAGATGCAAACTCAGTCAAATATATAAGGAAAGTTGAAATTCGACTTCAAATTAGGAAGATAGACATTGAAAATTTTCAATTAACACAATGTGACAGTTGACCTCAATGGGCTTCAAAGGATGTTAATCCACGATATCTGACAAAGATAGATGCAAACTCACTCAAATATATGAGAAATGTTTAAATTCGACTTCATATTAGGAAGATAGACTTTGAAAATTTTCAATTATCACAAAGTGACAGTTGAACTCAATGAGCTTCAATGGATGTTATTCGATGATATCTGATAAAGTTAGATGCAAACTCACTCAAATATATGAGAAATGTTGAAATTCGACTTCAAATTAGGAAGATAGACTTTGAAAATTTTCAATTATCACAAAGTGACAGTTGAATTCAATGAGCTTCGATGGATGTTATTCGATGATATCTGATAAAGTTAGATGCAAACTCACTCAGATATATGAGAAATGTTGAAATTCGACTTCAAATAAAGAAGATAGACTTTGAAAATTTTCAATCAACACAAAGTGCCAGTTGACCTCAATGGGCTTCATAGGATGTTAATCGACGATATCTGACAAAGATAGATGCAAACTCACTCAAATATATAAGAAATGTTTAAATTCGACTTCAAATTAGGAAGATAGACTTTGAAAATTTTTAATCAACACAAAGTGCCAGTTGACCTCAATATATAAGAAATGTTGAAATTCGACTTCAAATTAGGAAGATAGACTTTGAAAATTTTCAATCAACACAAAGTGCCAGTTGACCTCAATGGGCTTCAATGGATGTTATTCGATGATATCTGACAAAGTTAGATGCAAACTCAGTCAAATATATAAGGAAAGTTGAAATTCGACTTCAAATTAGGAAGATAGACTTTGAAAATTTTCAATTAACACAAAGTGACAGTTGACATCAATGGGCTTCAAAGGATGTTAATCGACGATATCTGACAAAGATAGATGCAAACTCACTCAAATATATAAGAAATGTTTAAATTCGACTTCAAATTAGGAAGATAGACTTTGAAAATTTTCAATTATCACAAAGTGACAGTTGAACTCAATGAGCTTCAATGGATGTTATTCGATGATATCTGATAAAGTTAGATGCAAACTCAGTCAAATATATAAGGAAAGTTGAAATTCGACTTCAAATTAGGAAGATAGACATTGAAAATTTTCAATTAACACAATGTGACAGTTGACCTCAATGGGCTTCAAAGGATGTTAATCCACGATATCTGACAAAGATAGATGCAAACTCACTCAAATATATGAGAAATGTTTAAATTCGACTTCATATTAGGAAGATAGACTTTGAAAATTTTCAATTATCACAAAGTGACAGTTGAACTCAATGAGCTTCAATGGATGTTATTCGATGATATCTGATAAAGTTAGATGCAAACTCACTCAAATATATGAGAAATGTTGAAATTCGACTTCAAATTAGGAAGATAGACTTTGAAAATTTTCAATTATCACAAAGTGACAGTTGAATTCAATGAGCTTCGATGGATGTTATTCGATGATATCTGATAAAGTTAGATGCAAACTCACTCAGATATATGAGAAATGTTGAAATTCGACTTCAAATAAAGAAGATAGACTTTGAAAATTTTCAATCAACACAAAGTGCCAGTTGACCTCAATGGGCTTCATAGGATGTTAATCGACGATATCTGACAAAGATAGATGCAAACTCACTCAAATATATAAGAAATGTTTAAATTCGACTTCAAATTAGGAAGATAGACTTTGAAAATTTTTAATCAACACAAAGTGCCAGTTGACCTCAATATATAAGAAATGTTGAAATTCGACTTCAAATTAGGAAGATAGACTTTGAAAATTTTCAATCAACACAAAGTGCCAGTTGACCTCAATGGGCTTCAATGGATGTTATTCGATGATATCTGACAAAGTTAGATGCAAACTCAGTCAAATATATAAGGAAAGTTGAAATTCGACTTCAAATTAGGAAGATAGACTTTGAAAATTTTCAATTAACACAAAGTGACAGTTGACATCAATGGGCTTCAAAGGATGTTAATCGACGATATCTGACAAAGATAGATGCAAACTCACTCAAATATATAAGAAATGTTTAAATTCGACTTCAAATTAGGAAGATAGACTTTGAAAATTTTCAATCAACACAAACTGACAATCGACCTCAATATATAAGAAATGTTGAAATTCGACTTCAAATTAGGAAGATAGACTTTGAAAATTTTCAATCAACACAAAGTGCCAGTTGACCTCAATGGGCTTCAATGGATGTTATTCGATGATATCTGACAAAGTTAGATGCGAACTCACTCAAATATATGAGAAATGTTGGAATTCGACTTCAAATTAGGAAGATAGACTTTGAAAATTTTCAATTAACACAAAGTGACAGTTGACCTCAATGAGCTTCAATGGATGTTATTCGATGATATCTGACAAAGTTAGATGCAAACTAACTCAAATATATGAGAAATGTTGGAATTCGACTTCAAATTAGGAAGATAGACTTTGAAAATTTTCAATTAACACAAAGTGACAGTTGAACTCAATGGGATTCAAAGGATGTTAATCGACGATATCTGACAAAGATAGATGCAAACTCACTCAAATATATAAGAAATGTTTAAATTCAACTTCAAATTAGGAAGTTAGACTTTGAAAATTTTCAATCAACACAAAGTGCCAGTTGACCTCAATGGGCTTCAATGGATGTTATTCGATGATATCTGACAAAGTTAGATGCAAACTCAGTCAAATATATAAGGAAAGTTGAAATTCGACTTCAAATTAGGAAGATAGACATTGAAAATTTTCAATTATCACAAAGTGACCGTTGACCTCAATGGGCTTCAAAGGATGTTAATCGACGATATCTGAGAAAAATAGATGCAAACTCACTCAAATATATAAGAAATGTTGAAATTCGACTTCAAATTAGGAAGATAGACTTTGAAAATTTTAAATTAACACAAATTGACAGTTGACCTCAATCAGCTTCAATGGATGTTATTCGATGATATCTGAAAAAGTTAGATGCAAACTCACTCAAATATATAAGAAATGTTTAAATTCGACTTCAAATTAGGAAGTTAGACTTTGAAAATATTCAATCAACACAAACTGACAATCGACCTCAATATATAGGAAATGTTGAAATTCGACTTCAAATTAGGAAGATAGGCTTTGAAAATTTTCAATCAACACAAAGTGCCAGTTGACCTCAATGGGCTTCAATGGATGTTATTCGATGATATCTGATAAAGTCAGATGCAAACTCATTCAAATATATAAGAAATGTTGGAATTCGACATCAAATTAGGAAGATAGACTTTGGAAATTTTCAATTATCACAAAGTGACAGTTGAGCTCAATGAACTTCACTGGATGTTATTCGATGATATCTGATAAAGTTAGATGCAAACTCACTCAAATATATAAGAAATGTTTAAATTCGACTACAAATTAGGAAGATAGACTTTGAAAATTTTCAATCAACACAAAGTAACAGTTGAACTCAATGGGCTTCAAAGGATGTTAATCGACGATATCTGACAAAGTTAGATGCAAACTCACTCAAATATATAAGAAATGTTTAAATCGACTTCAAATTAGGAAGTTAGACTTTGAAAATTTTCAATCAACACAAACTGACAATCGACCTCAATATATAAGAAATGTTGAAATTCGACTTCAAATTAGGAAGATAGGCTTTGTAAATTTTCAATCAACACAAAGTGCCAGTTGACCTCAATGGGCTTCAATGGATGTTATTCGATGATATCTGACAAAGTTAGATGCAAACTCACTCAAATATATAAGAAATGTTTAAATCGACTTCAAATTAGGAAGTTAGACTTTGAAAATTTTCAATCAACACAAACTGACAATCGACCTCAATATATAAGAAATGTTGAAATTCGACTTCAAATTAGGAAGATAGACATTGAAAATTTTCAATTATCACAAAGTGACCGTTGACCTCAATGGGCTTCAACGGATGTTAATCGACGATATCTGACAAAGTTAGATGCAAACTCACTCAAATATATAAGAAATGTTTAAATCGACTTCAAATTAGGAAGTTAGACTTTGAAAATTTTCAATCAACACAAACTGACAATCGACCTCAATATATAAGAAATGTTGAAATTCGACTTCAAATTAGGAAGATAGGCTTTGTAAATTTTCAATCAACACAAAGTGCCAGTTGACCTCAATGGGCTTCAATGGATGTTATTCGATGATATCTGACGAAGTTAGATGCAAACTCAGTCAAATATATAAGGAAAGTTGAAATTCGACTTCAAATTAGGAAGTTAGACTTTGAAAATTTTCAATCAACACAAACTGACAATCGACCTCAATATATAAGAAATGTTGAAATTCGACTTCAAATTAGGAAGATAGACTTTGAAAATTTTCAATCAACACAAAGTGCCAGTTGACCTCAATGGGCTTCAATGGATGTTATTCGATGATATCTGACAAAGTTAGATGCGAACTCACTCAAATATATGAGAATTGTTGGAATTCGACTTCAAATTAGGAAGATAGACTTTGAAAATTTTCAATTAACACAAAGTGACAGTTGACCTCAATGGGCTTCAAAGGATGTTAATCGACGATATCTGACAAAGATAGATGCAAACTCACTCAAATATATAAGAAATGTTTAAATGCGACTTCAAATTAGGAAGTTAGACTTTGTAAATTTTCAATCAACACAAAGTGCCAGTTGACCTCAATGGGCTTCAATGGATGTTATTCGATGATATCTGAAAAAGTTAGATGCAAACTCACTCAAATATATGAGAAATGTTGAAATTCGACTTCGAATGAGGAAGATAGACTTTGAAAATTTTCAATTATCACAAAGTGACAGTTGAGCTCAATGAACTTAACTGGATGTTATTCGATGATATCTGATAAAGTTAGATGCAAACTCACTCAAATATATAAGAAATGTTTAAATTCGACTTCAAATTAGGAAGATAGACTTTGAAAATTTTCAATTAACACAAAGTGAAAGTTGACCTCAATGAGCTTCAATGGATGTTATTCGATGATATCTGACAAAGTTAGATGCAAACTCAGTCAAATATATAGGGAAAGTTGAAATTCGACTTCAAATTAGGAAGATAGACTTTGAAAATTTTCAATTAACACAAATTGACAGTTGACCTCAATGAGCTTCAATGGATGTTATTCGATGATATCTGACAAAGTTAGATGCAAACTAACTCAAATATATGAGAAATGTTGGAATTCGACTTCAAATTAGGAAGATAGACTTTGAAAATTTTCAATTAACACAAAGTGACAGTTGACCTCAATGGGTTTCAAAGGATGTTAATCGACGATATCTGACAAAGATAGATGCAAACTCACTCAAATATATAAGAAATGTTTAAATTCAACTTCAAATTAGGAAGTTAGACTTTGAAAATTTTCAATCAACACAAAGTGCCAGTTGACCTCAATGGGCTTCAATGGATGTTATTCGATGATATCTGACAAAGTTAGATGCAAACTCAGTCAAATATATAAGGAAAGTTGAAATTCGACTTCAAATTAGGAAGATAGACATTGAAAATTTTCAATTATCACAAAGTGACCGTTGACCTCAATGGGCTTCAAAGGATGTTAATCGACGATATCTGAGAAAAATAGATGCAAACTCACTCAAATATATAAGAAATGTTGAAATTCGACTCCAAATTAGGAAGATAGACTTTGAAAATTTTAAATTAACACAAATTGACAGTTGACTTCAATCAGCTTCAATGGATGTTATTCGATGATATCTGAAAAAGTTAGATGCAAACTCACTCAAATATATAAGAAATGTTTAAATTCGACTTCAAATTAGGAAGTTAGACTTTGAAAATTTTCAATTAACACAAATTTACAGTTGACCTCAATGAGCTTCAATGGATGTTATTCGATGATATCTGACAAAGTTAGATGCAAACTAACTCAAATATATGAGAAATGTTGGAATTCGACTTCAAATTAGGAAGATAGACTTTGAAAATTTTCAATTAACACAAAGTGACAGTTGACCTCAATGGGTTTCAAAGGATGTTAATCGACGATATCTGACAAAGATAGATGCAAACTCACTCAAATATATAAGAAATGTTTAAATTCAACTTCAAATTAGGAAGTTAGACTTTGAAAATTTTCAATCAACACAAAGTGCCAGTTGACCTCAATGGGCTTCAATGGATGTTATTCGATGATATCTGACAAAGTTAGATGCAAACTCAGTCAAATATATAAGGAAAGTTGAAATTCGACTTCAAATTAGGAAGATAGACATTGAAAATTTTCAATTATCACAAAGTGACCGTTGACCTCAATGGGCTTCAAAGGATGTTAATCGACGATATCTGAGAAAAATAGATGCAAACTCACTCAAATATATAAGAAATGTTGAAATTCGACTCCAAATTAGGAAGATAGACTTTGAAAATTTTAAATTAACACAAATTGACAGTTGACTTCAATCAGCTTCAATGGATGTTATTCGATGATATCTGAAAAAGTTAGATGCAAACTCACTCAAATATATAAGAAATGTTTAAATTCGACTTCAAATTAGGAAGTTAGACTTTGAAAATTTTCAATCAACACAAACTGACAATCGACCTCAATATATAGGAAATGTTGAAATTCGACTTCAAATTAGGAAGATAGGCTTTGAAAATTTTCAATCAACACAAAGTGCCAGTTGACCTCAATGGGCTTCAATGGATGTTATTCTATGATATCTGACAAAGATAGATGCAAACTCACTCAAATATATGAGAAATGTTGGAATTCGACTTCAAATTAGGAAGACAGACTTTGAAAATTTTCAATTAACACAAAGTGACAGTTGACCTCAATGGGTTTCAAAGGATGTTAATCGACGATATCTGACAAAGATAGATGCAAACTCACTCAAATATATAAGAAATGTTTAAATTCAACTTCAAATTAGGAAGTTAGACTTTGAAAATTTTCAATCAACACAAAGTGCCAGTTGACCTCAATGGGCTTCAATGGATGTTATTCGATGATATCTGACAAAGTTAGATGCAAACTCAGTCAAATATATAAGGAAAGTTGAAATTCGACTTCAAATTAGGAAGATAGACATTGAAAATTTTCAATTATCACAAAGTGACCGTTGACCTCAATGGGCTTCAAAGGATGTTAATCGACGATATCTGAGAAAAATAGATGCAAACTCACTCAAATATATAAGAAATGTTGAAATTCGACTTCAAATTAGGAAGATAGACTTTGAAAATTTTAAATTAACACAAATTGACAGTTGACCTCAATCAGCTTCAATGGATGTTATTCGATGATATCTGAAAAAGTTAGATGCAAACTCACTCAAATATAAAAGAAATGATTAAATTCGACTTCAAATTAGGAAGTTAGACTTTGAAAATATTCAATCAACACAAACTGACAATCGACCTCAATATATAGGAAATGTTGAAATTCGACTTCAAATTAGGAAGATAGGCTTTGAAAATTTTCAATCAACACAAAGTGCCAGTTGACCTCAATGGGCTTCAATGGATGTTATTCGTTGATATCTGATAAAGTCAGATGCAAACTCATTCAAATATATAAGAAATGTTGGAATTCGACATCAAATTAGGAAGATAGACTTTGAAAATTTTCAATTATCACAAAGTGACAGTTGAGCTCAATGAACTTCACTGGATGTTATTCGATGATATCTGATAAAGTTAGATGCAAACTCACTCAAATATATAAGAAATGTTTAAATTCGACTACAAATTAGGAAGATAGACTTTGAAAATTTTCAATTAACACAAAGTGACAGTTGAACTCAATAAGCTTCAATGGATGTTATTCGATGATATCAGACAAAGTTAAATGCAAACTCACTCAAATATATGAGAAATGTTGGAATTCGACTTCAAATTAGGAAGATAGACTTTGAAAATTTTCAATTAACACAAAGTGACAGTTGAACTCAATGGGCTTCAAAGGATGTTAATCGACGATATCTGACAAAGATAGATTCAAACTCACTCAAATATATAAGGAATGTTTAAATTCTACTTCAAATTAGGAAGTTAGACTTTGAAAATTTTCAATCAACACAAACTGACAATCGACCTCAATATATAAGAAATGTTGAAATTCGACTTCAAATTAGGAAGATAGGCTTTGAAAATTTTCAATCAACACAAAGTGCCAGTTGACCTCAATGGGCTTCAATGGATGTTATTCGATGATATCTGGCAAAGTTAGATGCAAACTCAGTCAAATATATGAGGAAAGTTGAAATTCGACTTCAAATTAGGAAGATAGACATTGAAAATTTTCAATTATCACAAAGTGACCGTTGACCTCAATGGGCTTCAACGGATGTTAATCGACGATATCTGACAAGTTAGATGCAAACTCACTCAAATATATAAGAAATGTTTAAATTCGACTTCAAATTAGGAAGTTAGACTTTGAAAATTTTCAATCAACACAAACTTACAATCGACCTCAATATATAAGAAATGTTGAAATTCGACTTCAAATTAGGAAGATAGGCTTTGTAAATTTTCAATCAACACAAAGTGCCAGTTGACCTCAATGGGCTTCAATGGATGTTATTCGATGATATCTGACAAAGTTAGATGCAAACTCAGTCAAATATATAAGGAAAGTTGAAATTCGACTTCAAATTAGGAAGATAGACATTGAAAATTTTCAATTAACACAAATTGACAGTTGACCTCAATGAGCTTCAATGGATGTTATTCGATGATATCTGAAAAAGTTAGATGCAAACTCACTCAAATATATGAGAAATGTTGAAATTCGACTTCGAATGAGGAAGATAGACTTTGAAAATTTTCACTTATCACAAAGTGACAGTTGAGCTCAATGAACTTAACTGGATGTTATTCGATGATATCTGATAAAGTTAGATGCAAACTCATTCAAATATATAAGAAATGTTGGAATTCGACATCAAATTAGGAATATAGACATTGAAAATTTTCAATTAAAACAAAGTGACAGTTGACCTCAATGAGCTTCAATGGATGTTATTCGATGATATCTGACAAAGTTAGATGCAAACTCAGTCAAATATATAGGGAAAGTTGAAATTCGACTTCAAATTAGGAAGATAGACTTTGAAAATTTTCAATTATCACAAAGTGACAGTTGAGCTCAATGAACTTCACTGGATGTCATTCGATATCTGATAAAGTTAGATGCAAACTCACTCAAATATATAAGAAATGTTTAAATTCGACTTCAAATTAGGAAGATAGACTTTGAAAATTTTCAATTAACACAAAGTGACAGTTGACCTCAATGAGCTTCAATGGATGTTATTCGATGATATCTGACAAAGTTAGATGCAAACTCAGTCAAATATATAAGGAAAGTTGAAATTCGACTTCAAATTAGGAAGATAGACATTGAAAATTTTCAATTATCACAAAGTGACCGTTGACCTCAATGGGCTTCAAAGGATGTTAATCGACGATATCTGAGAAAAATAGATGCAAACTCACTCAAATATATAAGAAATGTTGAAATTCGACTTCAAATTAGGAAGATAGACTTTGAAAATTTTAAATTAACACAAATTGACAGTTGACCTCAATGGGTTTCAAACGATGTTATTCGATGATATCTGACAAAGTTAGATGCAAACTCAGTCAAATATATAAGGAAAGTTGAAATTCGACTTCGAATGAGGAAGATAGACTTTGAAAATTTTCACTTATCACAAAGTGACAGTTGAGCTCAATGAACTTCACTGGATGTTATTCGATGATATCTGATAAAGTTAGATGCAAACTCATTCAAATATATAAGAAATGTTGGAATTCGACATCAAATTAGGAATATAGACATTGAAAATTTTCAATTAACACAAAGTGACAGTTGACCTCAATGAGCTTCAATGGATGTTATTCGATGATATCTGACAAAGTTAGATGCAAACTCAGTCAAATATATAGGGAAAGTTGAAATTCGACTTCAAATTAGGAAGATAGACTTTGAAAATTTTCAATTATCACAAAGTGACAGTTGAGCTCAACGAACTTCACTGGATGTCATTCGATGATATCTGATAAAGTTAGATGCAAACTCACTCAAATATATAAGAAATGTTTAAATTCGACTTCAAATTAGGAAGATAGACTTTGAAAATTTTCAATTAACACAAAGTGACAGTTGACCTCAATGAGCTTCAATGGATGTTATTCGATGATATCTGACAAAGTTAGATGCAAACTCAGTCAAATATATAGGGAAAGTTGAAATTCGACTTCAAATTAGGAAGATAGACTTTGAAAATTTTCAATTAACACAAATTGACAGTTGACCTCAATGAGCTTCAATGGATGTTATTCGATGATATCTGACAAAGTTAGATGCAAACTCACTCAAATATATGAGAAATGTTGGAATTCGACTTCAAATTAGGAAGATAGACTTTGAAAATTTTCAATTAACACAAAGTGACAGTTGACCTCAATGGGTTTCAAAGGATGTTAATCGACGATATCTGACAAAGATAGATGCAAACTCACTCAAATATATAAGAAATGTTTAAATTCAACTTCAAATTAGGAAGTTAGACTTTGAAAATTTTCAATCAACACAACGTGCCAGTTGACCTCAATGGGCTTCAATGGATGTTATTCGATGATATCTGACAAAGTTAGATGCAAACTCAGTCAAATATATAAGGAAAGTTGAAATTCGACTTCAAATTAGGAAGATAGACATTGAAAATTTTCAATTATCACAAAGTGACCGTTGACCTCAATGGGCTTCAAAGGATGTTAATCGACGATATCTGAGAAAAATAGATGCAAACTCACTCAAATATATAAGAAATGTTGAAATTCGACTTCAAATTAGGATGATAGACTTTGAAAATTTTAAATTAACACAAATTGACAGTTGACCTCAATCAGCTTCAATGGATGTTATTCGATGATATCTGAAAAAGTTAGATGCAAACTCACTCAAATATATAAGAAATGTTTAAATTCGACTTCAAATTAGGAAGTTAGACTTTGAAAATTTTCAATCAACACAAACTGACAATCGACCTCAATATATAGGAAATGTTGAAATTCGACTTCAAATTAGGAAGATAGGCTTTGAAAATTTTCAATCAACACAAAGTGCCAGTTGACCTCAATGGGCTTCAATGGATGTTATTCGATGATATCTGACAAAGTAAGATGGAAACTCACTCAAATATATGAGAAATGTTGGAATTCGACTTCAAATTAGGAAGATAGACTTTGAAAATTTTCAATTAACACAAAGTGACAGTTGACCTCAATGGGTTTCAAAGGATGTTAATCGACGATATCTGACAAAGATAGATGCAAACTCACTCAAATATATAAGAAATGTTTAAATTCAACTTCAAATTAGGAAGTTAGACTTTGAAAATTTTCAATCAACACAAAGTGCCAGTTGACCTCAATGGGCTTCAATGGATGTTATTCGATGATATCTGACAAAGTTAGATGCAAACTCAGTCAAATATATAAGGAAAGTTGAAATTCGACTTCAAATTAGGAAGATAGACATTGAAAATTTTCAATTATCACAAAGTGACCGTTGACCTCAATGGGCTTCAAAGGATGTTAATCGACGATATCTGAGAAAAATAGATGCAAACTCACTCAAATATATAAGAAATGTTGAAATTCGACTTCAAATTAGGAAGATAGACTTTGAAAATTTTAAATTAACACAAATTGACAGTTGACCTCAATCAGCTTCAATGGATGTTATTCGATGATATCTGAAAAAGTTAGATGCAAACTCACTCAAATATATAAGAAATGTTTTAATTCGACTTCAAATTAGGAAGTTAGACTTTGAAAATTTTCAATCAACACAAACTGACAATCGACCTCAATATATAGGAAATGTTGAAATTTGACTTCAAATTAGGAAGATAGGCTTTGAAAATTTTCAATCAACACAAAGTGCCAGTTGACCTCAATGGGCTTCAATGGATGTTATTCGATGATATCTGATAAAGTCAGATGCAAACTCATTCAAATATATAAGAAATGTTGGAATTCGACATCAAATTAGGAAGATAGACTTTGAAAATTTTCAATTATCACAAAGTGACAGTTGAGCTCAATGAACTTCACTGGATGTTATTCGATGATATCTGATAAAGTTAGATGCAAACTCACTCAAATATATAAGAAATGTTTAAATTCGACTACAAATTAGGAAGATAGACTTTGAAAATTTTCAATCAACACAAAGTGACAGTTGACCTCAATGGGCTTCAAAGGATGTTAATCGAAGATATCTGACAAAGATAGATGCAAACTCACTCAAATATATAAGAAATGTTTAAATTCGACTTCAAATTAGGAAGTTAGACTTTGAAAATTTTCAATCAACACAAACTGACAATCGACCTCAATATATAAGAAATGTTGAAATTCGACTTCAAATTAGGAAGATAGGCTTTGAAAATTTTCAATCAACACAAAGTGCCAGTTGACCGCAATGGGCTTCAATGGATGTTATTCGATGATATCTGGCAAAGTTAGATGCAAACTCAGTCAAATATATAAGGAAAGTTGAAATTCGACTTCAAATTAGGAAGATAGACATTGAAACTTTTCAATTATCACAAAGTGACAGTTGACCTCAATGGGCTTCAAAGGATGTTAATCGACGATATCTGACAAAGATAGATGCAAACTCACTCAAATATATAAGAAATGTTTAAATTCGACATCAAATTAGGAAGTTAGACTTTGAAAATTTTCAATCAACACAAACTGACAATCGACCTCAATATATAAGAAATGTTGAAATTCGACTTCAAATTAGGAAGATAGGCTTTGAAAATTTCCAATCAACACAAAGTGCCAGTTGACCTCAATGGGCTTCAATGGATGTTATTCGATGATATCTGACAAAGTTAGATGCAAACTCAGTCAAATATATAAGGAAAGTTGAAATTCGACTTCAAATTAGGAAGATAGACATTGAAAATTTTCAATTATCACAAAGTGACCGTTGACCTCAATGGGGTTCAAAGGATGTTAATCGACGATATCTGAGAAAGTTAGATGCAAACTCACTCAAATATATAAGAAATGTTTAAATTCGACTTCAAATTAGGAAGATAGACTTTGAAAATTTTCAATTAACACAAATTGAGAGTTGACGTCAATGAGCTTCAATGGATGTTATTCGATGATATCTGAAAAAGTTAGATGCAAACTCACTCAAATATATGAGAAATGTTGAAATTCGACTTCGAATGAGGAAGATAGACTTTGAAAATTTTCAATTAACACAAAGTGACGGTTGACCTCAATGGGCTTCAAAGGATGTTAATCGACGATATCTGACAAAGATAGATGCAAACTCACTCAAATATATAAGAAATGTTGAAATTCGACTTCAAATTAGGAACATAGACTTTGAAAATTTTCAATCAACACAAAGTGACGGTTGATCTCAAAGGGCTTCAATGGATGTTATTCGATGATATCAGACAAAGTTAGATGCAAACTCATTCAAATATATAAGAAATGTTGGAATTCGACATCAAATTAGGAAGATAGACATTGAAAATTTTCAATTAACACAAAGTGACAGTTGACCTCAATGGGCTTCAAAGGATGTTAATCGACGATATCTCACAAAGATAGATGCAAACTCACTCAAATATATAAGAAATGTTTAAATTCGACTTCAAATTAGGAAGTTAGACTTTGAAAATTTTCAATTATCACAAAGTGACAGTTGAGCTCAATGAACTTCACTGGATGTTATTCGATGATATCTGATAAAGTTAGATGCAAACTCACTCAAATATATAATAAATGTTTAAATTCGACTTCAAATTAGGAAGATAGACTTTGAAAATTTTCAATCAACACAAAGTGACGGTTGATCTCAATGGGCTTCAATGGATGTTATTCGATGATATCAGACAAAGTTAGATGCAAACTCACTCAAATATATGAGAAATGTTGGAATTCGACTTCAAATTAGGAAGATAGACTTTGAAAATTTTCAATCAACACAAACTGACAATCGACCTCAATATATAAGAAATGTTGAAATTCGACTTCAAATTAGGAAGATAGGCTTTGAAAATTTTCAATCAACACAAAGTGCCAGTTGACCTCAATCGGCTTCAATGGATGTTATTCGATGATATCTGACAAAGTTAGATGCAAACTCAGTCAAATATATAAGGAAAGTTGAAATTCGACTTCAAATTAGGAAGATAGACATTGAAAATTTGCAATTATCACAAAGTGACTGTTGAGCTCAATGAACTTCACTGGATGTTATTCGATGATATCTGATAAAGTTAGATGCAAACTCATTCAAATATATAAGAAATGTTGGAATTCGACATCAAATTAGGAACATAGACTTTAAAAATTTTCAATCAACACAAAGTGACAGTTGACCTCAATGGGCTTCAATCGATGTTATTCGACGATATCTGACAAAGTTAGATGCAAACTCACTCAAATATATAAGGAAAGTTGAAATTCGACTTCAAATTAGGAAGATAGACATTGAAAATTTTCAATTATCACAAAGTGACCGTTGACCTCAATGGGGTTCAAAGGATGTTAATCGACGATATCTGAGAAAGTTAGATGCAAACTCACTCAAATATATAAGAAATGTTTAAATTCGACTTCAAATTAGGAAGATAGACTTTGAAAATTTTCAATTAACACAAATTGACAGTTGACGTCAATGAGCTTCAATGGATGTTATTCGATGATATCTGAAAAAGTTAGATGCAAACTCACTCAAATATATGAGAAATGTTGAAATTCGACTTCGAATGAGGAAGATAGACTTTGAAAATTTTCAATTAACACAAAGTGACGGTTGACCTCAATGGGCTTCAAAGGATGTTAATCGACGATATCTGACAAAGATAGATGCAAACTCACTCAAATATATAAGAAATGTTTAAATTCGACTTCAAATTAGGAAGTTAGACTTTGAAAATTTTCAATTATCACAAAGTGACAGTTGAGCTCAATGAACTTCACTGGATTTTATTCGATGATATCTGATAAAGTTAGATGCAAACTCACTCAAATATATAAGAAATGTTTAAATTCGACTTCAAATTAGGAAGATAGACTTTGAAAATTTTCAATCAACACAAAGTGACGGTTGATCTCAATGGGCTTCAATGGATGTTATTCGATGATATCAGACAAAGTTAGATGCAAACTCACTCAAATATATGAGAAATGTTGGAATTCGACTTCAAATTAGGAAGATAGACTTTGAAAATTTTTAATCAACACAAACTGACAATCGACCTCAATATATAAGAAATGTTGAAATTCGACTTCAAATTAGGAAGATAGGCTTTGAAAATTTTCAATCAACACAAAGTGCCAGTTGACCTCAATCGGCTTCAATGGATGTTATTCGATGATATCTGACAAAGTTAGATGCAAACTCAGTCAAATATATAAGGAAAGTTGAAATTCGACTTCAAATTAGGAAGATAGACATTGAAAATTTGCAATTATCACAAAGTGACCGTTGACCTCAATGGGCTTCAAAGGATGTTAATCGACGATATCTGAGAAAGTTAGATGCAAACTCACTCAAATATATAAGAAATGTTGAAATTCGACTTCAAATTAGGAAGATAGACTTTGAAAATTTTCAATTAACACAAATTGACAGTTGACCTCAATGGGCTTCAATGGATGTTATTCGATGATATCTGACAAAGTTAGATGCAAACTCACTCAAATATATGAGAAATGTTGGAATTCGACTTCAAATTAGGAAGATAGACTTTGAAAATTTTCAATTAACACAAAGTGACAGTTGACATCAATGGGCTTCAAAGGATGTTAATCGACGATATTTGACAAAGATAGATGCAAACTCACTCAAATATATAAGGAAAGTTGAAATTCGACTTCAAATTAGGAAGATAGACATTGAAAATTTTCAATTATCACAAAGTGACCGTTGACCTCAATGGGGTTCAAAGGATGTTAATCGACGATATCTGAGAAAGTTAGATGCAAACTCACTCAAATATATAAGAAATGTTTAAATTCGACTTCAAATTAGGAAGATAGACTTTGAAAATTTTCAATTAACACAAATTGACAGTTGACCTCAATGAGCTTCAATGGATGTTATTCGATGATATCTGACAAAGATAGATGCAAACTCACTCAAATATATAAGAAATGTTTAAATTCGACTTCAGATTAGGAAGTTAGACTTTGAAAATTTTCAATCAACACAAACTGACAATCGACCTCAATATATAAGAAATGTTGAAATTCGACTTCAAATTAGGAAGATAGACATTGAAAATTTTCAATTATCACAAAGTGACCGTTGACCTCAATGGGCTTCAAAGGATGTTAATCGACGATATCTGAGAAAGTTAGATGCAAACTCACTCAAATATATAAGAAATGTTGAAATTCGACTTCAAATTAGGAAGATAGACTTTGAAAATTTTCAATTAACACAAATTGACAGTTGACCTCAATGGGCTTCAATGGATGTTATTCGATGATATCTGACAAAGTTAGATGCAAACTCACTCAAATATATGAGAAATGTTGGAATTCGACTTCAAATTAGGAAGATAGACTTTGAAAATTTTCAATTAACACAAAGTGACAGTTGACATCAATGGGCTTCAAAGGATGTTAATCGACGATATTTGACAAAGATAGATGCAAACTCACTCAAATATATAAGAAATGTTTAAATTCGACTTCAAATTAGGAAGTTAGACATTGAAAATTTTAAATTAACACAAATTGACAGTTGACCTCAATCAGCTTCAATGGATGTTATTCGATGATATCTGAAAAAGTAAGATGCAAACTCACTCAAATATATAAGAAATGTTGAAATTCGACTTCAAATTAGGAACATAGACTTTGAAAATTTTCAATCAACACAAAGTGACAGTTGACCTCAATGGGCTTCAATCGATGTTATTCGACGATATCTGACAAAGTTAGATGCAAACTCACTCAAATATATAAGGAAAGTTGAAATTCGACTTCAAATTAGGAAGATAGACATTGAAAATTTTCAATTATCACAAAGTGACCGTTGACCTCAATGGGGTTCAAAGGATGTTAATCGACGATATCTGAGAAAGTTAGATGCAAACTCACTCAAATATATAAGAAATGTTTAAATTCGACTTCAAATTAGGAAGATAGACTTTGAAAATTTTCAATTAACACAAATTGACAGTTGACCTCAATCAGCTTCAATGGATGTTATTCGATGATATCTGAAAAAGTTAGATGCAAACTCACTCAAATATATGAGAAATGTTGAAATTCGACTTCGAATGAGGGCGATAGACTTTGAAAATTTTCAATTATCACAAAGTGACAGTTGAGCTCAATGAACTTCACTGGATATTATTCGATGATATCTGATAAAGTTAGATGCAAACTCATTCAAATATATAAGAAATGTTGGAATTCGACATCAAATTAGGAAGATAGACATTGAAAATTTTCAATTAACACAAAGTGACAGTTGACCTCAATGAGCTTCAATGGATGTTATTCGATGATATCTGACAAAGTTAGATGCAAACTCAGTCAAATATATAGGGAAAGTTGAAATTCGACTTCAAATTAGGAAGATAGACTTTGAAAATTTTCAATTATCACAAAGTGACAGTTGAGCTCAATGAACTTCACTGGATGTCATTCGATGATATCTGATAAAGTTAGATGCAAACTCACTCAAATATATAAGAAATGTTTAAATTCGACTTCAAATTAGGAAGATAGACTTTGAAAATTTTCAATTAACACAAAGTGACAGTTGACCTCAATGAGCTTCAATGGATGTTATTCGATGATATCTGACAAAGTTAGATGCAAACTCAGTCAAATATATAGGGAAAGTTGAAATTCGACTTCAATTTAGGAAGATAGACTTTGAAAATTTTCAATTAACACAAATTGACAGTTGACCTCAATGGGTTTCAAAGGATGTTAATCGACGATATCTGACAAAGATAGATGCAAACTCACTCAAATATATAAGAAATGTTCAAATTCAACTTCAAATTAGGAAGTTAGACTTTGAAAATTTTCAATCAACACAAAGTGCCAGTTGACCTCAATGGGCTTCAATGGATGTTATTCGATGATATCTGACAAAGTTAGATGCAAACTCAGTCAAATATATAAGGAAAGTTGAAATTCGACTTCAAATTAGGAAGATAGACATTGAAAATTTTCAATTATCACAAAGTGACCGTTGACCTCAATGGGCTTCAAAGGATGTTTATCGACGATATCTGAGAAAAATAGATGCAAACTCACTCAAATATATAAGAAATGTTGAAATTCGGCTTCAAATTAGGAAGATAGACTTTGAAAATTTTAAATTAACACAAATTGACAGTTGACCTCAATCAGCTTCAATGGATGTTATTCGATGATATCTGAAAAAGTTAGATGCAAACTCACTCAAATATATAAGAAATGTTTAAATTCGACTTCAAATTAGGAAGTTAGACTTTGAAAATTTTCAATCAACACAAACTGACAATCGACCTCAATATATAGGAAATGTTGAAATTCGACTTCAAATTAGGAAGATAGGCTTTGAAAATTTTCAAACAACACAAAGTGCCAGTTGACCTCAATGGGCTTCAATGGGTGTTATTCGATGATATCAGACAAAGTTAGATGCAAACTCACTCAAATATATGAGAAATGTTGGAATTCGACTTCAAATTAGGAAGATAGACATTGAAAATTTTCAATTAACACAAAGTGACCGTTGACCTCAATGGGCTTCAAAGGATGTTAATCGACGATATCTGAGAAAAATAGATGCAAACTCACTCAAATATATAAGAAATGTTGAAATTCGACTTCAAATTAGGAACATAGACTTTGAAAATTTTCAATCAACACAAAGTGACAGTTGACCTCAATGGGCTTCAATCAATGTTATTCGACGATATCTGACAAAGTTAGATGCAAACTCACTCAAATATATAAGAAATGTTTAAATTCGACTTCAAATTAGGAAGTTAGACTTTGAAAATTTTCAATCAACACAAACTGACAATCGACCTCAATATATAAGAAATGTTGAAATTCGACTTCAAATTAGGAAGATAGACTTTGAAAATTTTCAATCAACACAAAGTGACGGTTGATCTCAATGGGCTTCAATCGATGTTATTCGACGATATCTGACAAAGATAGATTCAAACTCACTCAAATATATAAGGAAAGTTGAAATTCGACTTCAAATTAGGAAGATAGACATTGAAAATTTTCAATTATCACAAAGTGACCGTTGACCTCAATGGGGTTCAAAGGATGTTAATCGACGATATCTGAGAAAGTTAGATGCAAACCCACTCAAATATATAAGGAATGTTGAAATTCGACTTCGAATGAGGAAGATAGACTTTGAAAATTTTCAATTAACACAAAGTGACGGTTGACCTCAATGGGCTTCAAAGGATGTTAATCGACGATATCTGACAAAGATAGATGCAAACTCACTCAAATATATAAGAAATGTTTAAATTCGACTTCAAATTAGGAAGATAGACTTTGAAAATTTTCAATCAACACAATGTGACGGTTGATCTCAATGGGCTTCAATGGATGTTATTCGATGATATCAGACAAAGATAGATGCAAACTCATTCAAATATATGAGAAATGTTGGAATTCGACTTCAAATTAGGAAGATAGACTTTGAAAATTTTCAATTATCACAAAGTGACAGTTGAGCTCAATGAACTTCACTGGATGTTATTCGATGATATCTGATAAAGTTAGATGCAAACTCACTCAAATATATGAGAAATGTTGGAATTCGACTTCAAATTAGGAAGATAGACTTTGAAAATTTTCAATTAACACAAAGTTACAGTTGACCTCAATGGCCTTCAAAGGATGTTAATCGACGATATCTGACAAAGATAGATGCGAACTCACTCAAATATATAAGAAATGTTTAAATTCGACTTCAAATTAGGAAATTAGACTTTGAAAATTTTCAATCAACACAAACTGTCAATCGACCTCAATATATAAGAAATGTTGAAATTCGACTTCAAATTAGGAAGATAGGCTTTGAAAATTTTCAATCAACACAAAGTGCCAGTTGACCTCAATGGGCTTCAATGGATGTTATTCGATGATATCTGATAAAGTTAGATGCAAACTCATTCGAATATATAAGAAATGTTGGAATTCGACATCAAATTAGGAAGATAGACTTTGAAAATTTTCAATTATCACAAAGTGACAGTTGAGCTCAATGAACTTCACTGGATGTTATTCGATGATATCTGATAAAGTTAGATGCAAACTCACTCAAATATATAAGAAATGTTTAAATTCGACTTCAAATTAGGAAGATAGGCTTTGAAAATTTTCAATCAACACAAAGTGCCAGTTGACCTCAATCGGCTTCATTGGATGTTATTCGATGATATCTGACAAAGTTAGATGCAAACTTAGTCAAATATATAAGAAATGTTTAAATTCGACTTCAAATTAGGAAATTAGACTTTGAAAATTTTCAATCAACACAAACTGACAATCGACCTCAATATATAAGAAATGTTGAAATTCGACTTCAAATTAGGAAGATAGGCTTTGAAAATTTTCAATCAACACAAAGTGCCAGTTGACCTCAATGGGCTTCAATGGATGTTATTCGATGATATCTGATAAAGTTAGATGCAAACTCATTCGAATATATAAGAAATGTTGGAATTCGACATCAAATTAGGAAGATAGACTTTGAAAATTTTCAATTATCACAAAGTGACAGTTGAGCTCAATGAACTTCATTGGATGTTATTCGATGATATCTGATAAAGTTAGATGCAAACTCACTCAAATATATAAGAAATGTTTAAATTCGACTTCAAATTAGGAAGATAGGCTTTGAAAATTTACAATCAACACAAAGTGCCAGTTGACCTCAATCGGCTTCAATGGATGTTATTCGATGATATCTGACAAAGTTAGATGCAAACTCAGTCAAATATATAAGGAAAGTTGAAATTCGACTTCAAATTAGGAAGATAGACTTTGAAAATTTTCAATTATCACAAAGTGACCGTTGACCTCAATGGGCTTCAACGGATGTTAATCGACGATATCTGAGAAAGTTAGATGCAAACTCACTCAAATATATAAGAAATGTTGAAATTCGACTTCAAATTAGGAAGATAGACTTTGAAAATTTTCAATTAACACAAATTGACAGTTGACCTCAATGGGCTTCAATGGATGTTATTCGATGATATCTGACAAAGTTAGATGCAAACTCACTCAAATATATGAGAAATGTTGGAATTCGACTTCAAATTAGGAAGATAGACTTTGAAAATTTTCAATTAACACAAAGTGACAGTTGACATCAATGGGCTTCAAAGGATGTTAATCGACGATATCTGACAAAGATAGATGCAAACTCACTCAAATATATAAGAAATGTTTAAATTCGACTTCAAATTAGGAAGTTAGACATTGAAAATTTTAAATTAACACAAATTGACAGTTGACCTCAATCAGCTTCAATGGATGTTATTCGATGATATCTGAAAAAGTTAGATGCAAACTCAATCAAATATATAAGAAATGTTGAAATTCGACTTAAAATTAGGAACATAGACTTTGAAAATTTTCAATCAACACAAAGTGACAGTTGACCTCAATGGGCTTCAATCGATGTTATTCGACGATATCTGACAAAGTTAGATGCAAACTCACTCAAATATATAAGGAAAGTTGAAATTCGACTTCAAATTAGGAAGATAGACATTGAAAATTTTCAATTATTACAAAGTGACCGTTGACCTCAATGGGGTTCAAAGGATGTTAATCGACGATATCTGAGAAAGTTAGATGCAAACTCACTCAAATATATAAGAAATGTTGAAATTCGACTTCAAATTAGGAACATAGACTTTGAAAATTTTCAATTAACACAAATTGACAGTTGACCTCAATGAGCTTCAATGGATGTTATTCGATGATATCTGAAAAAGTTAGATGCAAACTCACTCAAATATACGAGAAATGTTGAAATTCGACTTCGAATGAGGAAGATAGACTTTGATAATTTTCAATTAACACAAAGTGACAGTTGAGCTCAATGAACTTCACTGGATGTTATTCGATGATATCTGATAAAGTTAGATGCAAACTCATTCAAATATATAAGAAATGTTGAAATTTTACTTCAAATTAGAAAGATGGACTTTGAAAATTTTCAATTATCACAAAGTGACAGTTGAGCTCAATGAACTTCACTGGATGTTATTCGATGATATCTGATAAAGTTAGATGCAAACTCATTCAAATATATGAGAAATGTTGGAATTCGACATCAAATTAGCAAGATAGACTTTGAAAATTTTCAATTATCACATAGTGACAGTTGAGCTCAATGAACTTCACTGGATGTTATTCGATGATATCTGATAAAGTTAGATGCAAACTCATTCAAATATATAAGAAATGTTGGAATTCGACATCAAATTAGGAAGATACACTTTGAAAATTTTCAATTAACACAAATTGACATTTGACCTCAATGGGCTTCAATGGATGTTATTCGATGATATCTGACAAAGTTAGATGCAAACTCACTCAAATATATAAGAAATGTTTAAAGTCGACTTCAAATTAGGAAGATAGGCTTTGAAAATTTACAATCAACACAAAGTGCCAGTTGACCTCAATCGGCTTCAATGGATGTTATTCGATGATATCTGACAAAGTTAGATGCAAACTCAGTCAAATATATAAGGAAAGTTGAAATTCGACTTCAAATTAGGAAGATAGACTTTGAAAATTTTCAATTATCACAAAGTGACCGTTGACCTCAATGGGCTTCAACGGATGTTAATCGACGATATCTGAGAAAGTTAGATGCAAACTCACTCAAATATATAAGAAATGTTGAAATTCGACTTCAAATTAGGAAGATAGACTTTGAAAATTTTCAATTAACACAAATTGACAGTTGACCTCAATGGGCTTCAATGGATGTTATTCGATGATATCTGACAAAGTTAGATGCAAACTCACTCAAATATATGAGAAATGTTGGAATTCGACTTCAAATTAGGAAGATAGACTTTGAAAATTTTCAATTAACACAAAGTGACAGTTGACATCAATGGGCTTCAAAGGATGTTAATCGACGATATCTGACAAAGATAGATGCAAACTCACTCAAATATATAAGAAATGTTTAAATTCGACTTCAAATTAGGAAGTTAGACATTGAAAATTTTAAATTAACACAAATTGACAGTTGACCTCAATCAGCTTCAATGGATGTTATTCGATGATATCTGAAAAAGTTAGATGCAAACTCACTCAAATATATAAGAAATGTTGAAATTCGACTTAAAATTAGGAACATAGACTTTGAAAATTTTCAATCAACACAAAGTGACAGTTGACCTCAATGGGCTTCAATCGATGTTATTCGACGATATCTGACAAAGTTAGATGCAAACTCACTCAAATATATAAGGAAAGTTGAAATTCGACTTCAAATTAGGAAGATAGACATTGAAAATTTTCAATTATTACAAAGTGACCGTTGACCTCAATGGGGTTCAAAGGATGTTAATCGACGATATCTGAGAAAGTTAGATGCAAACTCACTCAAATATATAAGAAATGTTGAAATTCGACTTCAAATTAGGAACATAGACTTTGAAAATTTTCAATTAACACAAATTGACAGTTGACCTCAATGAGCTTCAATGGATGTTATTCGATGATATCTGAAAAAGTTAGATGCAAACTCACTCAAATATACGAGAAATGTTGAAATTCGACTTCGAATGAGGAAGATAGACTTTGAAAATTTTCAATTAACACAAAGTGACAGTTGAGCTCAATGAACTTCACTGGATGTTATTCGATGATATCTGATAAAGTTAGATGCAAACTCATTCAAATATATAAGAAATGTTGAAATTTTACTTCAAATTAGAAAGATGGACTTTGAAAATTTTCAATTATCACAAAGTGACAGTTGAGCTCAATGAACTTCACTGGATGTTATTCGATGATATCTGATAAAGTTAGATGCAAACTCATTCAAATATATAAGAAATGTTGGAATTCGACATCAAATTAGGAAGATACACTTTGAAAATTTTCAATTAACACAATGTGACAGTTGACCTCAATGGGCTTCAAAGGATGTTAATCGACGATATCTGACAAAGATATATGCAAACTCACTCAAATATTTAAGGAAAGTTGAAATTCGACTTCAAATTAGGAAGATAGACATTGAAAATTTTCAATTATCACAAAGTGACCGTTGACCTCAATGGGGTTCAAAGGATGTTAATCGACGATATCTGAGAAAGTTAGATGCAAACTCACTCAAATATATAAGAAATGTTTAAATTCGACTTCAAATTAGGAAGATAGACTTTGAAAATTTTCAATTAACACAAATTGACAGTTGACCTCAATGAGCTTCAATGGATGTTATTCGATGATATCTGAAAAAGTTAGATGCAAACTCACTCAAATATATGAGAAATGTTGAAATTCGACTTCGAATGAGGGCGATAGACTTTGAAAATTTTCAATTAACACAAAGTGACAGTTGAGCTCAATGAACTTCACTGGATGTTATTCGATGATATCTGATAAAGTTAGATGCAAACTCATTCAAATATATAAGGAATGTTGAAATTTTACTTCAAATTATAAAGATGGACTTTGAAAATTTTCAATTAACACAAATTGACATTTGACCTCAATGGGCTTCAATGGATGTTATTCGATGATATCTGACAAAGTTAGATGCAAACTCACTCAAATATATGGGAAATGTTGGAATTCGACTTCAAATTAGGAAGATAGACTTTGAAAATTTTCAATTAACACAAAGTGACAGTTGACATCAATGGGCTTCAAAGGATGTTAATCGACGATATTTGACAAAGATAGATGCAAACTCACTCAAATATATAAGAAATGTTTAAATTCGACTTCAAATTAGGAAGTTAGACATTGAAAATTTTAAATTAACACAAATTGACAGTTGACCTCAATCAGCTTCAATGGATGTTATTCGATGATATCTGAAAAAGTTAGATGCAAACTCACTCAAATATATGAGAAATGTTGAAATTCGACTTCAAATTAGGAACATAGACTTTGAAAATTTTCAATCAACACAAAGTGACAGTTGACCTCAATGGGCTTCAATCGATGTTATTCGACGATATCTGACAAAGTTAGATGCAAACTCACTCAAATATATAAGGAAAGTTGAAATTCGACTTCAAATTAGGAAGATAGACATTGAAAATTTTCAATTATTACAAAGTGACCGTTGACCTCAATGGGGTTCAAAGGATGTTAATCGACGATATCTGAGAAAGTTAGATGCAAACTAACTCAAATATATAAGAAATGTTGAAATTCGACTTCAAATTAGGAACATAGACTTTGAAAATTTTCAATCAACACAAAGTGACAGTTGACCTCAATGGGCTTCAATCGATGTTATTCGACGATATCTGACAAAGTTAGATGCAAACTCACTCAAATATATAAGGAAAGTTGAAATTCGACTTCAAATTAGGAAGATAGACATTGAAAATTTTCAATTATTACAAAGTGACCGTTGACCTCAATGGGGTTCAAAGGATGTTAATCGACGATATCTGAGAAAGTTAGATGCAAACTCACTCAAATATATAAGAAATGTTGAAATTCGACTTCAAATTAGGAACATAGACTTTGAAAATTTTCAATCAACACAAAGTGACAGTTGACCTCAATGGGCTTCAATCGATGTTATTCGACGATATCTGACAAAGTTAGATGCAAACTCACTCAAATATATAAGGAAAGTTGAAATTCGACTTCAAATTAGGAAGATAGACTTTGAAAATTTTCAATTAACACAAATTGACAGTTGACCTCAATGAGCTTCAATGGATGTTATTCGATGATATCTGAAAAAGTTAGATGCAAACTCACTCAAATATACGAGAAATGTTGAAATTCGACTTCGAATGAGGAAGATAGACTTTGAAAATTTTCAATTAACACAAAGTGACAGTTGAGCTCAATGAACTTCACTGGATGTTATTCGATGATATCTGATAAAGTTAGATGCAAACTCATTCAAATATATAAGAAATGTTGAAATTTTACTTCAAATTACAAAGATGGACTTTGAAAATTTTCAATTATCACAAAGTGACAGTTGAGCTCAATGAACTTCACTGGATGTTATTCGATGATATCTGATAAAGTTAGATGCAAACTCATTCAAATATATGAGAAATGTTGGAATTCGACATCAAATTAGCAAGATAGACTTTGAAAATTTTCAATTATCACATAGTGACAGTTGAGCTCAATGAACTTCACTGGATGTTATTCGATGATATCTGATAAAGTTAGATGCAAACTCATTCAAATATATAAGAAATGTTGGAATTCGACATCAAATTAGGAAGATACACTTTGAAAATTTTCAATTAACACAATGTGACAGTTGACCTCAATGGGCTTCAAAGGATGTTAATCGACGATATCTGACAAAGATATATGCAAACTCACTCAAATATATAAGGAAAGTTGAAATTCGACTTCAAATTAGGAAGATAGACATTGAAAATTTTCAATTATCACAAAGTGACCGTTGACCTCAATGGGGTTCAAAGGATGTTAATCGACGATATCTGAGAAAGTTAGATGCAAACTCACTCAAATATATAAGAAATGTTTAAATTCGACTTCAAATTAGGAAGATAGACTTTGAAAATTTTCAATTAACACAAATTGACAGTTGACCTCAATGAGCTTCAATGGATGTTATTCGATGATATCTGAAAAAGTTAGATGCAAACTCACTCAAATATATGAGAAATGTTGAAATTCGACTTCGAATGAGGGCGATAGACTTTGAAAATTTTCAATTAACACAAAGTGACAGTTGAGCTCAATGAACTTCACTGGATGTTATTCGATGATATCTGATAAAGTTAGATGCAAACTCATTCAAATATATAAGGAATGTTGAAATTTTACTTCAAATTAGAAAGATGGACTTTGAAAATTTTCAATTAACACAAATTGACAGTTGACCTCAATGGGCTTCAATGGATGTTATTCGATGATATCTGACAAAGTTAGATGCAAACTCACTCAAATATATGGGAAATGTTGGAATTCGACTTCAAATTAGGAAGATAGACTTTGAAAATTCTCAATTAACACAAAGTGACAGTTGACATCAATGGGCTTCAAAGGATGTTAATCGACGATATTTGACAAAGATAGATGCAAACTCACTCAAATATATAAGAAATATTTAAATTCGACTTCAAATTAGGAAGATAGATTTTGAAAATTTTCAATTAACACAAATTGACAGTTGACCTCAATGAGCTTCAATGGATGTTATTCGATGATATCTGAAAAAGTTAGATGCAAACTCACTCAAATATATGAGAAATGTTGAAATTCGACTTCGAATGAGGGCGATAGACTTTGAAAATTTTCAATTAACAAAAAGTGACAGTTGAGCTCAATGAACTTCACTGGATGTTATTCGATGATATCTGATAAAGTTAGATGCAAACTCATTCAAATATATAAGGAATGTTGAAATTTTACTTCAAATTAGAAAGATGGACTTTGAAAATTTTCAATTATCACAAAGTGACAGTTGAGCTCAATGAACTTCACTGGATGTTATTCGATGATATCTGATAAAGTTAGATGCAAACTCATTCAAATATATAAGAAATGTTGGAATTCGACATCAAATTAGGAAGATAGACTTTGAAAATTTTCAATTATCACAAAGTGACAGTTGAGCTCAATGAACTTCACTGGATGTTATTCGATGATATCTGATAAAGTTAGATGCAAACTCATTCAAATATATAAGAAATGTTGGAATTCGACATCAAATTAGGAAGATAGACTTTGAAAATTTTCAATTAACACAATGTGTCAGTTGACCTCAATGGGCTTCAAAGGATGTTAATCGACAATATCTGAGAAAGTTAGATGCAAACTCACTCAAATATATAAGAAATGTTGAAATTCGACTTCAAATTAGGAAGTTAGACTTTGAAAATTTTCAATCAACACAAACTGACAATCGACCTCAATATATAAGAAATGTTGAAATTCGACATCAAATTAGGAAGATAGACTTTGAAAATTTTCAATTATCACAAAGTGACAGTTGAGCTCAATGAACTTCACTGGATGTTATTCGATGATATCTGATAAAGTTAGATGCAAACTCACTCAAATATATAAGAAATGTTGAAATTCGACTTCAAATTAGGAACATAGACTTTGAAAATTTTCAATCAACACAAAGTGACAGTTGACCTCAATGGGCTTCAATCGATGTTATTCGATGATATCTGAAAAAGTTAGATGCAAACTCACTCAAATATATAAGAAATGTTGAAATTCGACTTCAAATTAGGAACATAGACATTGAAAATTTTCAATTATCACAAAGTGACCGTTGACCTCAATGGGCTTCAAAGGATGTTAATCGACAATATCTGAGAAAGTTAGATGCAAACTCACTCAAATATATAAGAAATGTTGAAATTCGACTTCAAATTAGGAACATAGACTTTGAAAATTTTCAATCAACACAAAGTGACAGTTGACCTCAATGGGCTTCAATCGATGTTATTCGACGATATCTGACAAAGTTAGATGCAAACTCACTCAAATATATAAGGAAAGTTGAAATTCGACTTCAAATTAGGAAGATAGACATTGAAAATTTTCAATTATCACAAAGTGACCGTTGACCTCAATGGGGTTCAAAGGATGTTAATCGACGATATCTGAGAAAGTTAGATGCAAACTCACTCAAATATATAAGAAATGTTTAAATTCGACTTCAAATTAGGAAGATAGACTTTGAAAATTTTCAATTAACACAAATTGACAGTTGACCTCAAGGAGCTTCAATGGATGTTATTCGATGATATCTGAAAAAGTTAGATACAAACTCACTCAAATATATAAGGAAAGTTGAAATTCGACTTCAAATTAGGAAGATAGACATTGAAAATTTTCAATTATCACAAAGTGACCGTTGACCTCAATGGGGTTCAAAGGATGTTAATCGACGATATCTGAGAAAGTTAGATGCAAACTCACTCAAATATATAAGAAATGTTTAAATTCGACTTCAAATTAGGAAGATAGACTTTGAAACTTTTCAATTAACACAAAGTGACGGTTGACCTCAATGGGCTTCAAAGGATGTTAATCGACGATATCTGACAAAGATAGATGCAAACTCACTCAAATATATAAGAAATGTTTAAATTTGACTTCAAATTAGGAAGTTAGACTTTGAAAATTTTCAATCAACACAAACTGACAATCGACCTCAATATATAAGAAATGTTGAAATTCGACATCAAATTAGGAAGATAGACTTTGAAAATTTTCAATTATCACAAAGTGACAGTTGAGCTCAATGAACTTCACTGGATGTTATTCGATGATATCTGATAAAGTTAGATGCAAACTCACTCAAATATATAAGAAATGTTTAAATTCGACATCAAATTAGGAAGATAGACTTTGAAAATTTTCAATTAACACAAAGTGACAGTTGACCTCAATGGGCTTCAAAGGATGTTAATCGACGATATCTGACAAAGATAGATGCAAACTCACTCAAATATATAAGAAATGTTTAAATTCCACTTCAAATTAGGAAGTTATACTTTGAAAATTTTCAATCAACACAAAGTGCCAGTTGACCTCAATCGGCTTCAATGGATGTTATTCGATGATATCTGACAAAGTTAGATGTAAACTCAGTCAAATATATAAGGAAAGTTGAAATTCGACTTCAAATTAGGAAGATAGACATTGAAAATTTTCAATTATCACAAAGTGACCGTTGACCTCAATGGGCTTCAACGGATGTTAATCGACGATATCTGACAAAGTTAGATGCAAACTCACTCAAATATATAAGAAATGTTGAAATTCGACTTCAAATTAGGAAGATAGACATTGAAAATTTTCAATTATCACAAAGTGACCGTTGACCTCAATGGGCTTCAAAGGATGTTAATCGACAATATCTGAGAAAGTTAGATGCAAACTCACTCAAATATATAAGAAATGTTGAAATTCGACTTCAAATTAGGAAGATAGACTTTGAAAATTTTAAATTAACACAAATTGACAGTTGACTATCAATGGGCCTCAATGGATGTTATTCGATGATATCTGACAAAGTTAGATGCAAACTCACTCAAATATATGAGAAATGTTGGAATTCGACTTCAAATTAGGAAGATAGACTTTGAAAATTTTCAATTAACACAAAGTGACAGTTGACATCAATGGGCTTCAAAGGATGTTAATCGACGATATCTGACAAAGATAGATGCAAACTCAGTCAAATATATAAGAAATGTTTAAATTCGACTTCAAATTAGGAACATAGACTTTGAAAATTTTCAATCAACACAAAGTGACAGTTGACCTCAATGGGCTTCAATCGATGTTATTCGACGATATCTGACAAAGTTAGATGCAAACTCACTCAAATATATAAGGAAAGTTGAAATTCGACTTCAAATTAGGAAGATAGACATTGAAAATTTTCAATTATCACAAAGTGACCGTTGACCTCAATGGGGTTCAAAGGATGTTAATCGACGATATCTGAGAAAGTTAGATGCAAACTCACTCAAATATATAAGAAATGTTTAAATTCGACTTCAAATTAGGAAGATAGACTTTGAAAATTTTCAATTAACACAAATTGACAGTTGACCTCAAGGAGCTTCAATGGATGTTATTCGATGATATCTGAAAAAGTTAGATGCAAACTCACTCAAATATATGAGAAATGTTGAAATTCGACTTCGAATGAGGAAGATAGACTTTGAAAATTTTCAATTAACACAAAGTGACAGTTGAGCTCAATGAACTTTACTGGATGTTATTCGATGATATCTGATAAAGTTAGATGCAAACTCACTCAAATATATAAGAAATGTTGAAATTCGACTTCAAATTAGGAACATAGACTTTGAAAATTTTCAATCAACACAAAGTGACAGTTGACCTCAATGGGCTTCAATCGATGTTATTCGACGATATCTGACAAAGTTAGATACAAACTCACTCAAATATATAAGGAAAGTTGAAATTCGACTTCAAATTAGGAAGATAGACATTGAAAATTTTCAATTATCACAAAGTGACCGTTGACCTCAATGGGGTTCAAAGGATGTTAATCGACGATATCTGAGAAAGTTAGATGCAAACTCACTCAAATATATAAGAAATGTTTAAATTCGACTTCAAATTAGGAAGATAGACTTTGAAAATTTTCAATTAACACAAAGTGACGGTTGACCTCAATGGGCTTCAAAGGATGTTAATCGACGATATCTGACAAAGATAGATGCAAACTCACTCAAATATATAAGAAATGTTTAAATTCGACTTCAAATTAGGAAGTTAGACTTTGAAAATTTTCAATCAACACAAACTGTCAATCGACCTCAATATATAAGAAATGTTGAAATTCGACTTCAAATTAGGAAGATAGACTTTGAAAATTTTCAATCATCACAAAGTGACGGTTGATCTCAATGGGCTTCAATGGATGTTATTCGATGATATCAGACAAAGTTAGATGCAAACTCATTCAAATATATAAGAAATGTTGGAATTCGACATCAAATTAGGAAGATAGACTTTGAAAATTTTCAATTATCACAAAGTGACAGTTGAGCTCAATGAACTTCACTGGATGTTATTCGATGATATCTGATAAAGTTAGATGCAAACTCACTCAAATATATAAGAAATGTTTAAATTCGACTTCAAATTAGGAAGATAGACTTTGAAAATTTTCAATCAACACAAAGTGACGTTTGATCTCAATGGGCTTCAATGGATGTTATTCGATGATATCAGACAAAGTTAGATGCAAACTCACTCAAATATATGAGAAATGTTGGAATTCGACTTCAAATTAGGAAGATAGACTTTGAAAATTTTCAATTAACACAAAGTGACAGTTGACCTCAATGGGCTTCAATCGATGTTATTCGACGATATCTGACAAAGTTAGATGCAAACTCACTCAAATATATAAGGAAAGTTGAAATTCGACTTCAAATTAGGAAGATAGACATTGAAAATTTTCAATTATCACAAAGTGACCGTTGACCTCAATGGGGTTCAAAGGATGTTAATCGACGATATCTGAGAAAGTTAGATGCAAACTCACTCAAATATATAAGAAATGTTTAAATTCGACTTCAAATTAGGAAGATAGACTTTGAAAATTTTCAATTAACACAAATTGACAGTTGACCTCAAGGAGCTTCAATGGATGTTATTCGATGATATCTGAAAAAGTTAGATGCAAACTCACTCAAATATATGAGAAATGTTGAAATTCGACTTCGAATGAGGAAGATAGACTTTGAAAATTTTCAATTAACACAAAGTGACAGTTGAGCTCAATGAACTTTACTGGATGTTACTCGATGATATCTGATAAAGTTAGATGCAAACTCACTCAAATATATAAGAAATGTTGAAATTCGACTTCAAATTAGGAACATAGACTTTGAAAATTTTCAATCAACACAAAGTGACAGTTGACCTCAATGGGCTTCAATCGATGTTATTCGACGATATCTGACAAAGTTAGATACAAACTCACTCAAATATATAAGGAAAGTTGAAATTCGACTTCAAATTAGGAAGATAGACATTGAAAATTTTCAATTATCACAAAGTGACCGTTGACCTCAATGGGGTTCAAAGGATGTTAATCGACGATATCTGAGAAAGTTAGATGCAAACTCACTCAAATATATCAGAAATGTTTAAATTCGACTTCAAATTAGGAAGATAGACTTTGAAAATTTTCAATTAACACAAAGTGACGGTTGACCTCAATGGGCTTCAAAGGATGTTAATCGACGATATCTGACAAAGATAGATGCAAACTCACTCAAATATATAAGAAATGTTTAAATTCGACTTCAAATTAGAAAGATAGACTTTGAAAATTTTCAATCATCACAAAGTGACGGTTGATCTCAATGGGCTTCAATGGATGTTATTCGATGATATCAGACAAAGTTAGATGCAACCTCATTCAAATATATGAGAAATGTTGGAATTCGACATCAAATTAGGAAGATAGACTTTGAAAATTTTCAATTATCACAAAGTGACAGTTGAGCTCAATGAACTTCACTGGATGTTATTCGATGATATCTGATAAAGTTAGATGCAAACTCACTCAAATATATAAGAAATGTTTAAATTCGACTTCAAATTAGGAAGATAGACTTTGAAAATTTTCAATCAACACAAAGTGACGTTTGATCTCAATGGGCTTCAATGGATGTTATTCGATGATATCAGACAAAGTTAGATGCAAACTCACTCAAATATATGAGAAATGTTGGAATTCGACTTCAAATTAGGAAGATAGACTTTGAAAATTTTCAATTAACACAAAGTGACAGTTGACCTCAATGGGCTTCAAAGGATGTTAATCGACGATATCTGACAAAGATAGATGCAAACTCACTCAAATATATAAGAAATGTTTAAATTCGACTTCAAATTAGGAAGTTATACTTTGAAAATTTTCAATCAACACAAAGTGCCAGTTGACCTCGATCGGCTTCAATGGATGTTATTCGATGATATCTGACAAAGTTAGATGCAAACTCCGTCAAATATATAAGAAATGTTGAAATTCGACTTCAAATTAGGAAGATAGACTTTGAAAATTTAAAATTAACACAAATTGACAGTTGACTATCAATGGGCTTCAATGGATGTTATTCGATGATATCTGACAAAGTTAGATGCAAACTCACTCAAATATATGAGAAATGTTGGAATTCGACTTCAAATTAGGAAGATAGACTTTGAAAATTTTCAATTAACACAATGTGACAGTTGACCTCAATGGGCTTCAAAGGATGTTAATCGACGATATCTGACAAAGATAGATGCAAACTCACTCAAATATATAAGAAATGTTTAAATTCGACTCCAAATTAGGAAGATAGACTTTGAAAATTTTCAATTATCACAAAGTGACAGTAGAACTCAATGAGCTTCAATGGATGTTATTCGATGATATCTGATGAAGTTAGATGCAAACTCACTCAGATATATAAGAAATGTTGGAATTCGACATCAAATTAGGAAGATGGACTTTGAAAATTTTCAATTAACATAAAGTGACAGTTGACCTCAATGGGCTTCAAAGGATGTTAATCGACGATATCTGACAAAGATAGATGCAAACTCACTCAAATATATAAGAAATGTTGAAATTCGACTTCAAATTAGGAAGATAGACTTTGAAAATTTTCAATTATCACAAAGTGACAGTTGACCTCAATGGGCTTCAATGGATGTTATTCGATGATATCTGATAAAGTTGATGCAAACTCATTCAATTATATAAGAAATGTTGGAATTTGACTTCAAATTAGGAAGATAGACTTTGAAAATTTTCAATTATCACAAAGTGGCAGTTGAACTCAATGAGCTTCAATGGATGTTATTCGATGATATCTGATAAAGTTAGATGCAAACTCACTCAAATATATAAGAAATGTTGAAATTCGACTTCAAATTAGGAAGATAGACTTTGAAAATTTTCAATTATCACAAAGTGACAGTTGAACTCAATGAGCTTCAATGGATGTTATTCGATGATATCTGATGAAGTTAGATGCAAACTCACTCAGATATATGAGAAATGTTGAAATTCGACTTCAAATTAGGAAGATAGACTTTGAAAATTTTCAATCAACACGAAGTGCCAGTTGACCTCAATGGGCTTATATGGATGTTATTCGATGATATCTGACAAAGTTAGATGCAAACTCAGTCAAATATATAAGGAAAGTTGAAATTCGACTTCAAATTAGGAAGATAGACTTTGAAACTTTTCAATTAACACAAAGTGACAGTTGACCTCAATGGGCTTCAAAGGATGTTAATCGACGATATCTGACAAAGATAGATGCAAACTCACTCAAATATATAAGAAATGTTCAAATTCGACTTCAAATTAGGAAGTTAGACTTTGAAAATTTTCAATTATCACAAAGTGACCGTTGACCTCAATGGGCATCAACGGATGTTAACGACGATATCTGACAAAGTTTGATGCAAACTCACTCAAATATATAAGAAATGTTGAAATTCGACTTCAAATTAGGAAGATAGACATTGAAAATTTTCAATTATCATAAAGTGTTCGTTGACCTCAATGGGCTTCAAAGGATGTTAATCGACGATATCTGAGAAAGTTAGATGCAAACTCACTCAAATATATGAGAAATGTCGAAATTCGACTTCAAATTAGGAAGATAGATTTTGAAAATTTTCAATTAACACAAATTGACAGTTGACCGCAATGAGCTTCAATGGATGTTATTCGATGATATCTGAAAAAGTTAGATGCAAACTCACTCAAATATATAAGAAATGTTGAAATTCGACTTCAAATTAGGAACATAGACTTTGAAAATTTTCAATCAACACAAAGTGACAGTTGAGCTCAATGAACTTTACTGGATGTTATTCGATGATATCTGATAAAGTTAGATGCAAACTCATTCAAATATATAAGAAATGTTGGAATTCGACATCAAATTAGGAAGATAGACTTTGAAAATTTTCAATTATCACAAAGTGACAGTTGAGCTCAATGAACTTCACTGGATGTTATTCGATGATATCTGATAAAGTTAGATGCAAACTCATTCAAATATATAAGAAATGTTGGAATTCGACATCAAATTAGGAAGATAGACTTTGAAAATTTTCAATTATCACAAAGTGACAGTTGAGCTCAATGAACTTCACTGGATGTTATTCGATGATATCTGATAAAGTTAGATGCAAACTCATTCAAATATATAAGAAATGTTGGAATTCGACATCAAATTAGGAAGATAGACTTTGAAAATTTTCAATTATCACAAAGTGACAGTTGAGCTCAATGAACTTCACTGGATGTTATTCGATGATATCTGATAAAGTTAGATGCAAACTCACTCAGATATATAAGAAATGTTGGAATTCGACATCAAATTAGGAAGGTGGACTTTGAAAATTTTCAATTAACATAAAGTGACAGTTGACCTCAATGGGCTTCAAAGGATGTTAATCGACGATATCTGACAAAGATAGATGCAAACTCACTCAAATATATAAGAAATGTTGAAATTCGACTTCAAATTAGGAAGATAGACTTTGAAAATTTTCAATTATCACAAAGTGACAGTTGACCTCAATGGGCTTCAATGGATGTTATTCGATGATATCTGATAAAGTTGATGCAAACTCATTCAATTATATAAGAAATGTTGGAATTCGACTTCAAATTAGGAAGATAGACTTTGAAAATTTTCAATTATCACAAAGTGACAGTTGAACTCAATGAGCTTCAATGGATGTTATTCGATGATATCTGATGAAGTTAGATGCAAACTCACTCAGATATATGAGAAATGTTGAAATTCGACTTCAAATTAGGAAGATAGACTTTGAAAATTTTCAATCAACACGAAGTGCCAGTTGACCTCAATGGGCTTATATGGATGTTATTCGATGATATCTGACAAAGTTAGATGCAAACTCAGTCAAATATATAAGGAAAGTTGAAATTCGACTTCAAATTAGGAAGATAGACTTTGAAAATTTTCAATTAACACAAAGTGACAGTTGACCTCAATGGGCTTCAAAGGATGTTAATCGACGATATCTGACAAAGATAGATGCAAACTCACTCAAATATATAAGAAATGTTCAAATTCGACTTCAAATTAGGAAGTTAGACTTTGAAAATTTTCAATCAACACAAACTGACAATCGACCTCAATATATAAGGAAAGTTGAAATTCGACTTCAAATTAGGAAGATAGACATTGAAAATTTTCAATTATCACAAAGTGACCGTTGACCTCAATGGGCATCAACGGATGTCAACGACGATATCTGACAAAGTTTGATGCAAACTCACTCAAATATATAAGAAATGTTGAAATTCGACTTCAAATTAGGAAGATAGACATTGAAAATTTTCAATTATCATAAAGTGACCGTTGACCTCAATGGGCTTCAAAGGATGTTAATCGACGATATCTGAGAAAGTTAGATGCAAACTCACTCAAATATATGAGAAATGTCGAAATTCGACTCCAAATTAGGAAGATAGACTTTGAAAATTTTCAATTATCACAAAGTGACAGTAGAACTCAATGAGCTTCAATGGATGTTATTCGATGATATCTGATAAAGTTAGATGCAAACTCACTCAGATATATAAGAAATGTTGGAATTCGACATCAAATTAGGAAGATGGACTTTGAAAATTTTCAATTAACACAAAGTGACAGTTGACCTCAATGAGCTTCAATGGATGTTATTCGATGATATCTGACAAAGTTAGATGCAAACTCACTCAAATATATAAGGAAAGTTGAAATTCGACTTCAAATTAGGAAGATAGACATTGAAAATTTTCAATTATCACAAAGTGACCGTTGACCTCAATGGGCATCAACGGATGTTAACGACGATATCTGACAAAGTTTGATGCAAACTCACTCAAATATATAAGAAATGTTGAAATTCGACTTCAAATTAGGAAGATAGACATTGAAAATTTTCAATTATCATAAAGTGTCCGTTGACCTCAATGGGCTTCAAAGGATGTTAATCGACGATATCTGAGAAAGTTAGATGCAAACTCACTCAAATATATGAGAAATGTCGAAATTCGACTTCAAATTAGGAAGATAGATTTTGAAAATTTTCAATTAACACAAATTGACAGTTGACCTCAATGGGCTTCAATCGATGTTATTCGACGATATCTGACAAAGTTAGATGCAAACTCACTCAAATATATAAGGAAAGTTGAAATTCGTCTTCAAATTAGGAAGATAGACATTGAAAATTTTCAATTATCACAAAGTGACCGTTGACCTCAATGGGCTTCAAAGGATGTTAATCGACGATATCTGAGAAAAATATATGCAAACTCACTCAAATATATGAGAAATGTTGAAATTCGACTTCAAATTAGGAAGATAGACTTTGAAAATATTAAATTAACACAAATTGACAGTTGACCTCAATCAGCTTCAATGGATGTTATTCGATGATATCTGAAAAAGTTAGATGCAAACTCACTCAAATATATAAGAAATGTTGGAATTCGACATCAAATTAGGAAGATGGACTTTGAAAATTTTCAATTATCACAAAGTGACAGTTGAGCTCAATGAACTTCAATGGATGTTATTCGATGATATCTGATAAAGATAGATGCAAACTCACTCAAATATATGAGAAATGTTGAAATTTTACTTCAAATTAGGAAGATGGACTTTGAAAATTTTCAATTAACACAAAGTGACAGTTGACCTCAATGAGCTTCAATGGATGTTATTCGATGATATCTGATAAAGTAAGATGCAAACTCACTCAAATATATAAGAAATGTTGAAATTCGACTTCAAATTAGGAAGATAGACTTTGAAAATTTTCAATTATCACAAAGTGACAGTTGAACTCAATGAGCTTCAATGGATGTTATTCGATGATATCTGATAAAGTTAGATGCAAAATCACTCAGATATATGAGAAATGTTGAAATTCGACTCCAAATTAGGAAGATAGACTTTGAAAATTTTCAATCAACACAAACTGCCAGTTGACCTCAATATATAAGAAATGTTGAAATTCGACTTCAAATTAGGAAGATAGTCTTTGAAAATTTTCAATCAACACGAAGTGCCAGTTGACCTCAATGGGCTTCAATGGATGTTAATCGACGATATCTGACAAAGATAGAATGCAAACTCTCTCAAATATATAAGAAATGTTCAAATTCGACTTCAAATTAGGAAGATAGACTTTGAAAATTTTCAATTATCACAAAGTGACAGTTGAACTCAATGAGCTTCAATGGAGGTTATTCGATGATATCTGATGAAGTTGATGCAAACTCATTCAATTATATAAGAAATGTTGGAATTCGACATCAAATTAGGAAGATAGACTTTGAAAATTTTCAATTATCACAAAGTGACAGTTGAACTCAATGAGCTTCAATGGATGTTATTCGATGATATCTGATAAAGTTAGATGCAAACTCACTCAGATATATGAGAAATGTTGAAATTCGACTTCAAATTAGGAAGATAGACTTTGAAAATTTTCAATCAACACAAAGTGCCAGTTGACCTCAATATATAAGAAATGTTGAAATTCGACTTCAAATTAGGAAGATAGACTTTGAAAATTTTCAATTATCACAAAGTGACAGTTGAACTCAATGAGCTTCAATGGATGTTATTCGATGATATCTGATAAAGTTAGATGCAAACTCACTCAGATATATGAGAAATGTTGAAATTCGACTTCAAATTAGGAAGATAGACTTTGAAAATTTTCAATTATCACAAAGTGACAGTTGAACTCAATGAGCTTCAATGGATGTTATTCGATGATATCTGATAAAGTTGAATCAAACTCATTCAATTATATAAGAAATGTTGGAATTCGACATCAAATTAGGAAGATAGACTTTGAAAATTTTCAATTAACACAATGTGACAGTTGACCTCAATGGGCTTCAAAGGATGTTAATCGACGATATCTGACAAAGATAGATGCAAACTCACTCAAATATATAAGAAATTTCAAATTCGACTTCAAATTAGGAAGATAGACTTTGAAAATTTTCAATTATCACAAAGTGACAGTTGAACTCAATGAGCTTCAATGGATGTTATTCGATGATATCTGATAAAGTTAGATGCAAACTCACTCAGATATATGAGAAATGTTGAAATTCGACTTCAAATTAGGAAGATAGACTTTGAAAATTTTCAATTATCACAAAGTGACAGTTGAACTCAATGAGCTTCAATGGATGTTATCCGATGATATCTGATAAAGTCAGATGCAAACTCACTCAAATATATAAGAAATGTTGAAATTCGACTTCAAATTAGGAAGATAGACTTTGAAAATTTTCAATTATCACAAAGTGACAGTTGAACTCAATGAGCTTCAATGGATGTTATTCGATGATATCTGATAAAGTTAGATGCAAACTCACTCAGATATATGAGAAATGTTGAAATTCGACTTCAAATTAGGAAGATAGACTTTGAAAATTTTCAATTATCACAAAGTGACAGTTGACCTCAATGGGCTTCAATGGATGTTATTCGATGATATCTGACAAAGTTAGATGCAAACTCAGTCAAATATATAAGGAAAGTTGAAATTCGACTTCAAATTAGGAAGATAGACTTTGAAAATTTTCAATTAACACAAAGTGACAGTTGACCTCAATGGGCTTCAAAGGATGTTAATCGACGATATCTGACAAAGATAGATGCAAACTCACTCAAATATATGAGAAATGTTTAAATTCGACTTCAAATTAGGAATTTAGACTTTGAAAATTTTCAATCAACACAAACTGACAATCGACCTCAATATATAAGAAATTTTGAAATTCGACTTCAAATTAGGAAGATAGGCTTTGAAAATTTTCAATCAACACAAAGTGCCAGTTGACCTCAATGGGCTTCAATGGATGTTATTCGATGATATCTGACAAAGTTAGATGCAAACTCAGTTAAATATATAAGGAAAGTTGAAATTCGACTTCAAATTAGGAAGATAGACATTGAAAATTTTCAATTATCACAAAGTGACCGTTGACCTCAATGGGCTTCAAAGGATGTTAATCGACGATATCTGAGAAAGATAGATGCAAACTCACTCAAATATATAAGAAATGTTGAAATTCGACTTCAAATTAGGAACATAGACTTTGAAAATTTTCAATCAACACAAAGTGACAGTTGACCTCAATGGGCTTCAATCGATGTTATTCGACGATATCTGACAAAGTTAGATGCAAACTCACTCAAATATATAAGGAAAGTTGAAATTCGACTTCAAATTAGGAAGATAGACATTGAAAATTTTCAATTATCACAAAGTGACCGTTGACCTCAATGGGGTTCAAAGGATGTTAATCGACGATATCTGAGAAAGTTAGATGCAAACTCACTCAAATATATAAGAAATGTTAAAATTCGACTTCAAATTAGGAAGATAGACATTGAAAATTTTCAATTATCACAAAGTGACAGTTGAACTCAATGAGCTTCAATGGATGTTATTCGATGATATCTGATAAAGTCAGATGCAAACTCACTCAAATATATAAGAAATGTTGGAATTCGACTTCAAATTAGGAAGATAGACTTTGAAAATTTTCAATTATCACAAAGTGACAGTTGAACTCAATGAGCTTCAATGGATGTTATTCGATGATATCTGATAAAGTTAGATGCAAACTCACTCAGATATATGAGAAATGTTGAAATTCGACTTCAAATTAGGAAGATAGACTTTGAAAATTTTCAATTATCACAAAGTGACAGTTGAACTCAATGAGCTTCAATGGATGTTATTCGATGATATCTGATAAAGTTGATGCAAACTCATTCAATTATATAAGAAATGTTGGAATTCGACATCAAATTAGGAAGATAGACTTTGAAAATTTTCAATTAACACAATGTGACAGTTGACCTCAATGGGCTTCAAAGGATGTTAATCGACGATATCTGACAAAGATAGATGCAAACTCACTCAAATATATAAGGAATGTTCAAATTCGTCTTCAAATTAGGAAGATAGACTTTGAAAATTTTCAATTATCACAAAGTGACAGTTGAACTCAATGAGCTTCAATGGATGTTATTCGATGATATCTGATAAAGTTAGATGCAAACTCACTCAAATATATAAGAAATGTTGAAATTCGACTTCAAATTAGGAAGATAGACTTTGAAAATTTTCAATTATCACAAAGTGACAGTTGACCTCAATGGGCTTCAATGGATGTTATTCGATGATATCTGACAAAGTTAGATGCAAACTCAGTCAAATATATAAGGAAAGTTGAAATTCGACTTCAAATTAGGAAGATAGACTTTGAAAATTTTCAATTAACACAAAGTGACAGTTGACCTCAATGGGCTTCAAAGGATGTTAATCGACGATATCTGACAAAGATAGATGCAAACTCACTCAAATATATGAGAAATGTTTAAATTCGACTTCAAATTAGGAATTTAGACTTTGAAAATTTTCAATCAACACAAACTGACAATCGACCTCAATATATAAGAAATTTTGAAATTCGACTTCAAATTAGGAAGATAGGCTTTGAAAATTTTCAATCAACACAAAGTGCCAGTTGACCTCAATGGGCTTCAATGGATGTTATTCGATGATATCTGACAAAGTTAGATGCAAACTCAGTTAAATATATAAGGAAAGTTGAAATTCGACTTCAAATTAGGAAGATAGACATTGAAAATTTTCAATTATCACAAAGTGACCGTTGACCTCAATGGGCTTCAAAGGATGTTAATCGACGATATCTGAGAAAGATAGATGCAAACTCACTCAAATATATAAGAAATGTTGAAATTCGACTTCAAATTAGGAACATAGACTTTGAAAATTTTCAATCAACACAAAGTGACAGTTGACCTCAATGGGCTTCAATCGATGTTATTCGACGATATCTGACAAAGTTAGATGCAAACTCACTCAAATATATAAGGAAAGTTGAAATTCGACTTCAAATTAGGAAGATAGACATTGAAAATTTTCAATTATCACAAAGTGACCGTTGACCTCAATGGGGTTCAAAGGATGTTAATCGACGATATCTGAGAAAGTTAGATGCAAACTCACTCAAATATATAAGAAATGTTAAAATTCGACTTCAAATTAGGAAGATAGACATTGAAAATTTTCAATTATCACAAAGTGACCGTTGACCTCAATGGGGTTCAAAGGATGTTAATCGACGAAATCTGAGAAAGTTAGATGCAAACTCACTCAAATATATGAGAAATGTTGAAATTCGACTTCGAATGAGGAAGATAGACTTTGAAAATTTTCAATTAACACAAAGTGACAGTTGAGCTCAATGAATTTCACTGGATGTTATTCGATATCTGATAAAGTTAGATGCAAACTCATTCAAATATATAAGAAATGTTGGAATTCGACATCAAATTAGGAAGATGGACTTTGAAAATTTTCAATTATCACAAAGTGACAGTTGAGCTCATTGAACTTCAATGGATGTTATTCGATGATATCTGATAAAGATAGATGCAAACTCACTCAAATATATGCGAAATGTTGAAATTTTACTTCAAATTAGAAAGATGGACTTTAAAAATTTTCAATTAACACAAAGTGACAGTTGACCTCAATGAGCTTCAATGGATGTTATTCGATGATATCTGATAAAGTTAGATACAAACTCACTCAAATATATAAGAAATGTTGAAATTCGACTTCAAATTAGGAAGATAGACTTTGAAAATTTTCAATTATCACAAAGTGACAGTTGAACTCAATGAGCTTCAATGGATGTTATTCGATGATATCTGATAAAGTTAGATGCAAACTCACTCAGATATATGAGAAATGTTGAAATTCGAGTTCAAATTAGGAAGATAGACTTTGAAAATTTTCAATTATCACAAAGTGACAGTTGACCTCAATGGGCTTCAAAGGATGTTAATCGACGATATCTGAGAAAAATAGATGCAAACTCACTCAAATATATAAGAAATGTTGAAATTCGACTTCAAATTAGGAAGATAGACTTTGAAAATTTTAAATTAACACAAATTGACAGTTGACCTCAATCAGCTTCAATGAATGTTATTCGATGATATCTGAAAAATTTAGATGCAAACTCACTCAAATATATAAGAAATGTTGAAATTCAACTTCAAATTAGGAACATAGACTTTGAAAATTTTCAATCAACACAAAGTGACGGTTAACCTCAATGGGCTTCAATCGATGTTATTCGACGATATCTGACAAAGTTAGATGCAAACTCACTCAAATATATAAGGAAAGTTGAAATTCGACTTCAAATTAGGAAGATAGACATTGAAAATTTTCAATTATCACAAAGTGACCGTTGACCTCAATGGGGTTCAAAGGATGTTAATCGACGATATCTGAGAAAGTTAGGTGCAAACTCACTCAAATATATAAGAAATGTTCAAATTCGACTTCAAATTAGGAAGATAGACTTTGAAAATTTTCAATTAACACAAATTGACAGTTGACCTCAATGAGCTTCAATGGATGTTATTCGATGATATCTGAAAAAGTTAGATGCAAACTCACTCAAATATATGAGAAATGTTGAAATTCGACTTCGAATGAGGAAGATAGACTTTGAAAATTTTCAATTAACACAAAGTGACAGTTGAACTCAATGAATTTCACTGGATGTTATTCGATATCTGATAAAGTTAGATGCAAACTCATTCAAATATATAAGAAATGTTGGAATTCGACATCAAATTAGGAAGATGGACTTTGAAAATTTTCAATTATCACAAAGTGACAGTTGAGCTCATTGAACTTCAATGGATGTTATTCGATGATATCTGATAAAGATAGATGCAAACTCACTCAAATATATGAGAAATGTAGAAATTTTACTTCAAATTAGAAAGATGGACTTTAAAAATTTTCAATTAACACAAAGTGACAGTTGACCTCAATGAGCTTCAATGGATGTTATTCGATGATATCTGATAAAGTTAGATGCAAACTCACTCAAATATATAAGAAATGTTGAAATTCGACTTCAAATTAGGAAGATAGACTTTGAAAATTTTCAATTATCACAAAGTGACAGTTGACCTCAATGGGCTTCAATGGATGTTATTCGATGATATCTGACAAAGTTAGATGCAAACTCAGTCAAATATATAAGGAAAGTTGAAATTCGACTTCAAATTAGGAAGATAGACTTTGAAAATTTTCAATTAACACAAAGTGACAGTTGACCTCAATGGGCTTCAAAGGATGTTAATCGACGATATCTGACAAAGATAGATGCAAACTCACTCAAATATATGAGAAATGTTTAAATTCGACTTCAAATTAGGAATTTAGACTTTGAAAATTTTCAATCAACACAAACTGACAATCGACCTCAATATATAAGAAATTTTGAAATTCGACTTCAAATTAGGAAGATAGGCTTTGAAAATTTTCAATCAACACAAAGTGCCAGTTGACCTCAATGGGCTTCAATGGATGTTATTCGATGATATCTGACAAAGTTAGATGCAAACTCAGTTAAATATATAAGGAAAGTTGAAATTCGACTTCAAATTAGGAAGATAGACATTGAAAATTTTCAATTATCACAAAGTGACCGTTGACCTCAATGGGCTTCAAAGGATGTTAATCGACGATATCTGAGAGAGATAGATGCAAACTCACTCAAATATATAAGAAATGTTGAAATTCGACTTCAAATTAGGAACATAGACTTTGAAAATTTTCAATCAACACAAAGTGACAGTTGACCTCAATGGGCTTCAATCGATGTTATTCGACGATATCTGACAAAGTTAGATGCAAACTCACTCAAATATATAAGGAAAGTTGAAATTCGACTTCAAGTTAGGAAGATAGACTTTGAAAATTTTCAATCAACACAAAGTGACGGTTAACCTCAATGGGCTTCAATCGATGTTATTCGACGATATCTGACAAAGTTAGATGCAAACTCACTCAAATATATAAGGAAAGTTGAAATTCGACTTCAAATTAGGAAGATAGACATTGAAAATTTTCAATTATCACAAAGTGACAGTTGACCTCAATGGGCTTCAAAGGATGTTATTCGATGATATCTGATAAAGATAGATGCAAACTCACTCAAATATATGAGAAATGTTGAAATTTTACTTCAAATTAGGAAGATGGACTTTAAAAATTTTCAATTAACACAAAGTGACCGTTGACCTCAATGGGGTTCAAAGGATGTTAATCGACGATATCTGAGAAAGTTAGATGCAAACTCACTCAAATATATAAGAAATGTTAAAATTCGACTTCAAATTAGGAAGATAGACATTGAAAATTTTCAATTATCACAAAGTGACCGTTGACCTCAATGGGGTTCAAAGGATGTTAATCGACGAAATCTGAGAAAGTTAGATGCAAACTCACTCAAATATATGAGAAATGTTGAAATTCGACTTCGAATGAGGAAGATAGACTTTGAAAATTTTCAATTAACACAAAGTGACAGTTGAACTCAATGAATTTCACTGGATGTTATTCGATATCTGATAAAGTTAGATGCAAACTCATTCAAATATATAAGAAATGTTGGAATTCGACATCAAATTAGGAAGATGGACTTTGAAAATTTTCAATTATCACAAAGTGACAGTTGAGCTCATTGAACTTCAATGGATGTTATTCGATGATATCTGATAAAGATAGATGCAAACTCACTCAAATATATGAGAAATGTAGAAATTTTACTTCAAATTAGAAAGATGGACTTTAAAAATTTTCAATTAACACAAAGTGACAGTTGACCTCAATGAGCTTCAATGGATGTTATTCGATGATATCTGATAAAGTTAGATGCAAACTCACTCAAATATATAAGAAATGTTGAAATTCGACTTCAAATTAGGAAGATAGACTTTGAAAATTTTCAATTATCACAAAGTGACAGTTGACCTCAATGGGCTTCAATGGATGTTATTCGATGATATCTGACAAAGTTAGATGCAAACTCAGTCAAATATATAAGGAAAGTTGAAATTCGACTTCAAATTAGGAAGATAGACTTTGAAAATTTTCAATTAACACAAAGTGACAGTTGACCTCAATGGGCTTCAAAGGATGTTAATCGACGATATCTGACAAAGATAGATGCAAACTCACTCAAATATATGAGAAATGTTTAAATTCGACTTCAAATTAGGAATTTAGACTTTGAAAATTTTCAATCAACACAAACTGACAATCGACCTCAATATATAAGAAATTTTGAAATTCGACTTCAAATTAGGAAGATAGGCTTTGAAAATTTTCAATCAACACAAAGTGCCAGTTGACCTCAATGGGCTTCAATGGATGTTATTCGATGATATCTGACAAAGTTAGATGCAAACTCAGTTAAATATATAAGGAAAGTTGAAATTCGACTTCAAATTAGGAAGATAGACATTGAAAATTTTCAATTATCACAAAGTGACCGTTGACCTCAATGGGCTTCAAAGGATGTTAATCGACGATATCTGAGAGAGATAGATGCAAACTCACTCAAATATATAAGAAATGTTGAAATTCGACTTCAAATTAGGAACATAGACTTTGAAAATTTTCAATCAACACAAAGTGACAGTTGACCTCAATGGGCTTCAATCGATGTTATTCGACGATATCTGACAAAGTTAGATGCAAACTCACTCAAATATATAAGGAAAGTTGAAATTCGACTTCAAATTAGGAAGATAGACTTTGAAAATTTTCAATCAACACAAAGTGACGGTTAACCTCAATGGGCTTCAATCGATGTTATTCGACGATATCTGACAAAGTTAGATGCAAACTCACTCAAATATATAAGGAAAGTTGAAATTCGACTTCAAATTAGGAAGATAGACATTGAAAATTTTCAATTATCACAAAGTGACCGTTGACCTCAATGGGGTTCAAAGGATGTTAATCGACGATATCTGAGAAAGTTAGATGCAAACTCACTCAAATATATAAGAAATGTTAAAATTCGACTTCAAATTAGGAAGATAGACATTGAAAATTTTCAATTATCACAAAGTGACCGTTGACCTCAATGGGGTTCAAAGGATGTTAATCGACGAAATCTGAGAAAGTTAGATGCAAACTCACTCAAATATATGAGAAATGTTGAAATTCGACTTCGAATGAGGAAGATAGACTTTGAAAAATTTCAATTAACACAAAGTGACAGTTGAGCTCAATGAATTTCACTGGATGTTATTCGATATCTGATAAAGTTAGATGCAAACTCATTCAAATATATAAGAAATGTTGGAATTCGACATCAAATTAGGAAGATGGACTTTGAAAATTTTCAATTATCACAAAGTGACAGTTGAGCTCATTGAACTTCAATGGATGTTATTCGATGATATCTGATAAAGATAGATGCAAACTCACTCAAATATATGAGAAATGTTGAAATTTTACTTCAAATTAGAAAGATGGACTTTAAAAATTTTCAATTAACACAAAGTGACAGTTGACCGCAATGAGCTTCAATGGATGTTATTCGATGATATCTGATAAAGTTAGATACAAACTCACTCAAATATATAAGAAATGTTGAAATTCGACTTCAAATTAGGAAGATAGACTTTGAAAATTTTCAATTATCACAAAGTGACAGTTGAACTCAATGAGCTTCAATGGATGTTATTCGATGATATCTGATAAAGTTAGATGCAAACTCACTCAAATATATAAGGAAAGTTGAAATTCGACTTCAAATTAGGAAGATAGGCTTTGAAAATTTTCAATTATCACAAAGTGACCGTTGACCTCAATGGGCTTCAATGGATGTTATTCGATGATATCTGACAAAGTTAGATGCAAACTCAGTTAAATATATAAGGAAAGTTGAAATTCGACTTCAAATTAGGAAGATAGACATTGAAAATTTTCAATTATCACAAAGTGACCGTTGACCTCAATGGGCTTCAAAGGATGTTAATCGACGATATCTGAGAAAGATAGATGCAAACTCACTCAAATATATAAGAAATGTTGAAATTCGACTTCAAATTAGGAACATAGACTTTGAAAATTTTCAATCAACACAAAGTGACAGTTGACCTCAATGGGCTTCAATCGATGTTATTCGACGATATCTGACAAAGTTAGATGCAAACTCACTCAAATATATAAGGAAAGTTGAAATTCGACTTCAAATTAGGAAGATAGACTTTGAAAATTTTCAATCAACACAAAGTGACGGTTAACCTCAATGGGCTTCAATCGATGTTATTCGACGATATCTGACAAAGTTAGATGCAAACTCACTCAAATATATAAGGAAAGTTGAAATTCGACTTCAAATTAGGAAGATAGACATTGAAAATTTTCAATTATCACAAAGTGACCGTTGACCTCAATGGGGTTCAAAGGATGTTAATCGACGATATCTGAGAAAGTTAGATGCAAACTCACTCAAATATATAAGAAATGTTAAAATTCGACTTCAAATTAGGAAGATAGACATTGAAAATTTTCAATTATCACAAAGTGACCGTTGACCTCAATGGGGTTCAAAGGATGTTAATCGACGAAATCTGAGAAAGTTAGATGCAAACTCACTCAAATATATGAGAAATGTTGAAATTCGACTTCGAATGAGGAAGATAGACTTTGAAAATTTTCAATTAACACAAAGTGACAGTTAAGCTCAATGAATTTCACTGGATGTTATTCGATATCTGATAAAGTTAGATGCAAACTCATTCAAATATATAAGAAATGTTGGAATTCGACATCAAATTAGGAAGATGGACTTTGAAAATTTTCAATTATCACAAAGTGACAGTTGAGCTCATTGAACTTCAATGGATGTTATTCGATGATATCTGATAAAGATAGATGCAAACTCACTCAAATATATGAGAAATGTTGAAATTTTACTTCAAATTAGAAAGATGGACTTTAAAAATTTTCAATTAACACAAAGTGACAGTTGACCGCAATGAGCTTCAATGGATGTTATTCGATGATATCTGATAAAGTTAGATACAAACTCACTCAAATATATAAGAAATGTTGAAATTCGACTTCAAATTAGGAAGATAGACTTTGAAAATTTTCAATTATCACAAAGTGACAGTTGAACTCAATGAGCTTCAATGGATGTTATTCGATGATATCTGATAAAGTTAGATGCAAACTCACTCAGATATATGAGAAATGTTGAAATTCGACTTCAAATTAGGAAGATAGACTTTGAAAATTTTCAATTATCACAAAGTGACAGTTGACCTCAATGGGCTTCAATCGATGTTATTCGACGATATCTGACAAAGTTAGATGCAAACTCACTCAAATATATAAGGAAAGTTGAAATTCGACTTCAAATTAGGAAGATAGGCTTTGAAAATTTTCAATTATCACAAAGTGACCGTTGACCTCAATGGGGTTCAAAGGATGTTAATCGACGATATCTGAGAAAGTTAGATGCAAACTCACTCAAATATATAAGAAATGTTAAAATTCGACTTCAAATTAGGAAGATAGACATTGAAAATTTTCAATTATCACAAAGTGACCGTTGACCTCAATGGGGTTCAAAGGATGTTAATCGACGAAATCTGAGAAAGTTAGATGCAAACTCACTCAAATATATGAGAAATGTTGAAATTCGACTTCGAATGAGGAAGATAGACTTTGAAAATTTTCAATTAACACAAAGTGACAGTTGAGCTCAATGAATTTCACTGGATGTTATTCGATATCTGATAAAGTTAGATGCAAACTCATTCAAATATATAAGAAATGTTGGAATTCGACATCAAATTAGGAAGATGGACTTTGAAAATTTTCAATTATCACAAAGTGACAGTTGAGCTCATTGAACTTCAATGGATGTTATTCGATGATATCTGATAAAGATAGATGCAAACTCACTCAAATATATGAGAAATGTTGAAATTTTACTTCAAATTAGAAAGATGGACTTTAAAAATTTTCAATTAACACAAAGTGACAGTTGACCTCAATGAGCTTCAATGGATGTTATTCGATGATATCTGATAAAGTTAGATACAAACTCACTCAAATATATAAGAAATGTTGAAATTCGACTTCAAATTAGGAAGATAGACTTTGAAAATTTTCAATTATCACAAAGTGACAGTTGAACTCAATGAGCTTCAATGGATGTTATTCGATGATATCTGATAAAGTTAGATGCAAACTCACTCAGATATATGAGAAATGTTGAAATTCGACTTCAAATTAGGAAGATAGACTTTGAAAATTTTCAATTATCACAAAGTGACAGTTGACCTCAATGGGCTTCAATCGATGTTATTCGACGATATCTGACAAAGTTAGATGCAAACTCACTCAAATATATAAGGAAAGTTGAAATTCGACTTCAAATTAGGAAGATAGGCTTTGAAAATTTTCAATTATCACAAAGTGACCGTTGACCTCAATGGGGTTCAAAGGATGTTAATCGATGATATCTGAGAAAGTTAGATGCAAACTCACTCAAATATATAAGGAAAGTTGAAATTCGACTTCAAATTAGGAAGATAGACTTTGAAAATTTTCAATTATCACAAAGTGACCGTTGACCTCAATGGGCTTCAAAGGATGTTAATCGACGATATCTGAGAAAAATAGATGCAAACTCACTCAAATATATAAGAAATGTTGAAATTCGACTTCAAATTAGGAAGATAGACTTTGAAAATTTTAAATTAACACAAATTGACAGTTGACCTCAATCAGCTTCAATGGATGTTATTCGATGATATCTGAAAAATTTAGATGCAAACTCACTCAAATATATAAGAAATGTTGAAATTCAACTTCAAATTAGGAACATAGACTTTGAAAATTTTCAATCAACACAAAGTGACGGTTAACCTCAATGGGCTTCACTCGATGTTATTCGACGATATCTGACAAAGTTAGATGCAAACTCACTCAAATATATAAGGAAAGTTGAAATTCGACTTCAAATTAGGAAGATAGACATTGAAAATTTTCAATTATCACAAAGTGACCGTTGACCTCAATGGGGTTCAAAGGATGTTAATCGACGATATCTGAGAAAGTTAGATGCAAACTCACTCAAATATATAAGAAATGTTCAAATTCGACTTCAAATTAGGAAGATAGACTTTGAAAATTTTCAATTAACACAAATTGACAGTTGACCTCAATGAGCTTCAATGGATGTTATTCGATGATATCTGAAAAAGTTAGATGCAAACTCACTCAAATATATGAGAAATGTTGAAATTCGACTTCGAATGAGGAAGATAGACTTTGAAAATTTTCAATTAACACAAAGTGACAGTTGAACTCAATGAATTTCACTGGATGTTATTCGATATCTGATAAAGTTAGATGCAAACTCATTCAAATATATAAGAAATGTTGGAATTCGACATCAAATTAGGAAGATGGACTTTGAAAATTTTCAATTATCACAAAGTGACAGTTGAGCTCATTGAACTTCAATGGATGTTATTCGATGATATCTGATAAAGATAGATGCAAACTCACTCAAATATATGAGAAATGTAGAAATTTTACTTCAAATTAGAAAGATGGACTTTAAAAATTTTCAATTAACACAAAGTGACAGTTGACCTCAATGAGCTTCAATGGATGTTATTCGATGATATCTGATAAAGTTAGATGCAAACTCACTCAAATATATAAGAAATGTTGAAATTCGACTTCAAATTAGGAAGATAGACTTTGAAAATTTTCAATTATCACAAAGTGACAGTTGACCTCAATGGGCTTCAATGGATGTTATTCGATGATATCTGACAAAGTTAGATGCAAACTCAGTCAAATATATAAGGAAAGTTGAAATTCGACTTCAAATTAGGAAGATAGACTTTGAAAATTTTCAATTAACACAAAGTGACAGTTGACCTCAATGGGCTTCAAAGGATGTTAATCGACGATATCTGACAAAGATAGATGCAAACTCACTCAAATATATGAGAAATGTTTAAATTCGACTTCAAATTAGGAATTTAGACTTTGAAAATTTTCAATCAACACAAACTGACAATCGACCTCAATATATAAGAAATTTTGAAATTCGACTTCAAATTAGGAAGATAGGCTTTGAAAATTTTCAATCAACACAAAGTGCCAGTTGACCTCAATGGGCTTCAATGGATGTTATTCGATGATATCTGACAAAGTTAGATGCAAACTCAGTTAAATATATAAGGAAAGTTGAAATTCGACTTCAAATTAGGAAGATAGACATTGAAAATTTTCAATTATCACAAAGTGACCGTTGACCTCAATGGGCTTCAAAGGATGTTAATCGACGATATCTGAGAGAGATAGATGCAAACTCACTCAAATATATAAGAAATGTTGAAATTCGACTTCAAATTAGGAACATAGACTTTGAAAATTTTCAATCAACACAAAGTGACAGTTGACCTCAATGGGCTTCAATCGATGTTATTCGACGATATCTGACAAAGTTAGATGCAAACTCACTCAAATATATAAGGAAAGTTGAAATTCGACTTCAAGTTAGGAAGATAGACTTTGAAAATTTTCAATCAACACAAAGTGACGGTTAACCTCAATGGGCTTCAATCGATGTTATTCGACGATATCTGACAAAGTTAGATGCAAACTCACTCAAATATATAAGGAAAGTTGAAATTCGACATCAAATTAGGAAGATGGACTTTGAAAATTTTCAATTATCACAAAGTGACAGTTGAGCTCATTGAACTTCAATGGATGTTATTCGATGATATCTGATAAAGATAGATGCAAACTCACTCAAATATATGAGAAATGTAGAAATTTTACTTCAAATTAGAAAGATGGACTTTAAAAATTTTCAATTAACACAAAGTGACAGTTGACCTCAATGAGCTTCAATGGATGTTATTCGATGATATCTGATAAAGTTAGATACAAACTCACTCAAATAAATAAGAAATGTTGAAATTCGACTTCAAATTAGGAAGATAGGCTTTGAAAATTTTCAATCAACACAAAGTGCCAGTTGACCTCAATGGGCTTCAATCGATGTTATTCGACGATATCTGACAAAGTTAGATGCAAACTCACTCAAATATATAAGGAAAGTTGAAATTCGACTTCAAATTAGGAAGATAGACATTGAAAATTTTCAATTATCACAAAGTGACAGTTGAACTCAATGAGCTTCAATGGACGTTATTCGATGATATCTGATAAAGTTGATGCAAACTCATTCAATTATATAAGAAATGTTGGAATTCGACATCAAATTAGGAAGATAGACTTTGAAAATTTTCAATTAACACAATGTGACAGTTGACCTCAATGGGCTTCAATGGATGTTATTCGATGATATCTGACAAAGTTAGATGCAAACTCAGTCAAATAGATAAGGAAAGTTGAAATTCGACTTCAAATTAGGAAGATAGACATTGAAAATTTTCAATTATCACAAAGTGACCGTTGACCTCAATGGGCTTCAAAGGATGTTAATCGACGATATCTGAGAAAAATAGATGCAAACTCACTCAAATATATAAGAAATGTTGAAATTCGACTTCAAATTAGGAAGATAGACTTTGAAAATTTTAAATTAACACAAATTGACAGTTGACCTCAATCAGCTTCAATGGATGTTATTCGATGATATCTGAAAAAGTTAGATGCAAACTCACTCAAATATATAAGAAATGTTGAAATTCGACTTCAAATTAGGAACATAGACTTTGAAAATTTTCAATCAACACAAAGTGACGGTTAACCTCAATGGGCTTCAATCGATGTTATTCGACGATATCTGACAAAGTTAGATGCAAACTCACTCAAATATATAAGGAAAGTTGAAATTCGACTTCAAATTAGGAAGATAGACATTGAAAATTTTCAATTATCACAAAGTGACAGTTGAACTCAATGAGCTTCAATGGACGTTATTCGATGATATCTGATAAAGTTGATGCAAACTCATTCAATTATATAAGAAATGTTGGAATTCGACATCAAATTAGGAAGATAGACTTTGAAAATTTTCAATTAACACAATGTGACAGTTGACCTCAATGGGCTTCAAAGGATGTTAATCGACGATATCTGACAAAGATAGATGCAAACTCACTCAAATATATAAGGAATGTTCAAATTCGACTTCAAATTAGGAAGATAGACTTTGAAAATTTTCAATTATCACAAAGTGACAGTTGAACTCAATGAGCTTCAATGGATGTTATTCGATGATATCTGATAAAGTTAGATGCAAACTCACTCAGATATATGAGAAATGTTGAAATTCGACTTCAAATTAGGAAGATAGACTTTGAAAATTTTCAATTATCACAAAGTGACAGTTGACCTCAATGGGCTTCAATGGATGTTATTCGATGATATCTGACAAAGTTAGATGCAAACTCAGTCAAATATATAAGGAAAGTTGAAATTCGACTTCAAATTAGGAAGATAGACTTTGAAAATTTTCAATTAACACAAAGTGACAGTTGACCTCAATGGGCTTCAAAGGATGTTATCGACGATATCTGACAAAGATAGATGCAAACTCACTCAAATATATGAGAAATGTTTAAATTCGACTTCAAATTAGGAATTTAGACTTTGAAAATTTTCAATCAACACAAACTGACAATCGACCTCAATATATAAGAAATTTTGAAATTCGACTTCAAATTAGGAAGATAGGCTTTGAAAATTTTCAATCAACACAAAGTGCCAGTTGACCTCAATGGGCTTCAATGGATGTTATTCGATGATATCTGACAAAGTTAGATGCAAACTCAGTTAAATATATAAGGAAAGTTGAAATTCGACTTCAAATTAGGAAGATAGACATTGAAAATTTTCAATTATCACAAAGTGACCGTTGACCTCAATGGGCTTCAAAGGATGTTAATCGACGATATCTGAGAAAGATAGATGCAAACTCACTCAAATATATAAGAAATGTTGAAATTCGACTTCAAATTAGGAACATAGACTTTGAAAATTTTCAATCAACACAAAGTGACAGTTGACCTCAATGGGCTTCAATCGATGTTATTCGACGATATCTGACAAAGTTAGATGCAAACTCACTCAAATATATAAGGAAAGTTGAAATTCGACTTCAAATTAGGAAGATAGACATTGAAAATTTTCAATTATCACAAAGTGACCGTTGACCTCAATGGGGTTCAAAGGATGTTAATCGACGAAATCTGAGAAAGTTAGATGCAAACTCACTCAAATATATGAGAAATGTTGAAATTCGACTTCGAATGAGGAAGATAGACTTTGAAAATTTTCAATTAACACAAAGTGACAGTCGAGCTCAATGAATTTCACTGGATGTTATTCGATATCTGATAAAGTTAGATGCAAACTCATTCAAATATATAAGAAATGTTGGAATTCGACATCAAATTAGGAAGATGGACTTTGAAAATTTTCAATTATCACAAAGTGACAGTTGAGCTCATTGAACTTCAATGGATGTTATTCGATGATATCTGATAAAGATAGATGCAAACTCACTCAAATATATGAGAAATGTTGGAATTTTACTTCAAATTAGAAAGATGGACTTTAAAAATTTTCAATTAACACAAAGTGACAGTTGACCTCAATGAGCTTCAATGGATGTTATTCGATGAAATCTGATAAAGTTAGATACAAACTCACTCAAATATATAAGAAATGTTGAAATTCGACTTCAAATTAGGAAGATAGACTTTGAAAATTTTCAATTAACAGTGACAGTTGAGCTCAATGAATTTCACTGGATGTTATTCGATATCTGATAAAGTTAGATGCAAACTCATTCAAATATATAAGAAATGTTGGAATTCGACATCAAATTAGGAAGATGGACTTTGAAAATTTTCAATTATCACAAAGTGACAGTTGAGCTCATTGAACTTCAATGGATGTTATTCGATGATATCTGATGAAGTTAATTGCAAACTCACTCAAATATATGAGAAATGTTGAAATTCGACTTCGAATGAGGAAGATAGACTTTGAAAATTTTCAATTAACACAAAGTGACAGTTGACCTCAATGGGCTTCAAAGGATGTTTATCGACGATATCTGACAAAGATAGATGCAAACTCACTCAAATATATAAGAAATGTTTAAATTCGACTTCAAATTAGGAAGATAGACTTTGAAAATTTTCAATTATCACAAAGTGACAGTTGAACTCAATGAGCTTCAATGGATGTTATTCGATGATATCTGATGAAGTTAATTGCAAACTCACTCAAATATATGAGAAATGTTGAAATTCGACTTCGAATGAGGAAGATAGACTTTGAAAATTTTCAATTAACACAAAGTGACAGTTGAGCTCAATGAACTTCACTGGATGTTATTCGATGATATCTGATAAAGTTAGATGCAAACTCATTCAAATATATAAGAAATGTTTAAATTTTACTTCAAATTAGAAAGATGGACTTTGAAAATTTTCAATTATCACAAAGTGACAGTTGAGCTCAATGAGCTTCAATGGATGTTATTCGATGATATCTGATAAAGTTAGATGCAAACTCACTCAGATATATAAGAAATGTTGGAATTCGACATCAAATTAGGAAGATGGACTTTAAAAATTTTCAATTAACACAAAGTGACAGTTGACCTCAATGAGCTTCAATGGATGTTATTCGATGATATCTGATAAAGTTTGATACAAACTCACTCAAATATATAAGAAATGTTGAAATTCGACTTCAAATTAGGAAGATAGACTTTGAAAATTTTCAATTATCACAAAGTGACAGTTGAGCTCAATGAACTTCAATGGATGTTATTCGATGATATCTGATGAAGTTAATTGCAAACTCACTCAGATATATGAGAAATGTTGAAATTCGACTTCAAATTAGGAAGATAGACTTTGAAAATTTTCAATTATCACAAAGTGACAGTTGAACTCAATGAGCTTCAATGGATGTTATTCGATGATATCTGATAAAGTTGATGCAAACTCATTCAATTATATAAGAAATGTTGGAATTCGACATCAAATTAGGAAGATAGACTTTGAAAATTTTCAATTAACACAATGTGACAGTTGACCTCAATGGGCTTCAAAGGATGTTAATCGACGATATCTGACAAAGATAGATGCAAACTCACTCAAATATATAAGAAATGTTTAAATTCGACTTCAAATTAGGAAGATAGACTTTGAAAATTTTCAATTATCACAAAGTGACAGTTGAACTCAATGAGCTTCAATGGATGTTATTCGATGATATCTGATGAAGTTAATTGCAAACTCACTCAGATATATGAGAAATGTTGAAATTCGACTTCAAATTAGGAAGATAGACTTTGAAAATTTTCAATTATCACAAAGTGACAGTTGAACTCAATGAGCTTCAATGGATGTTATTCGATGATATCTGATAAAGTTAGATGCAAACTCACTCAGATATATGAGAAATGTTGAAATTCGACTTCAAATTAGGAAGATAGACTTTGAAAATTTTCAATCAACACAAAGTGCCAGTTGACCTCAATATATAAGAAATGTTGAAATTCGACTTCAAATTAGGAAGATAGACTTCGAAAATTTTCAATCAACACGAAGTGCCAGTTGACCTCAATGGGCTTCAATGGATGTTATTCGATGATATCTGACAAAGTTAGATGCAAACTCAGTCAAATATATAAGGAAAGTTGAAATTCGACTTCAAATTAGGAAGATAGACTTTGAAAATTTTCAATTAACACAAAGTGACAGTTGACCCCAATGGGCTTCAAAGGATGTTAATCGACGATATCTGACAAAGATAGATGCAAACTCACTCAAATATATAAGAAATGTTTAAATTCGACATCAAATTAGGAAGTTAGACTTTGAAAATTTTCAATCAACACAAACTGACAATCGACCTCAATATATAAGAAATGTTGAAATTCGACTTCAAATTAGGAACATAGACTTTGAAAATTTTCAATCAACACAAAGTGACAGTTGACCTCAATGGGCTTCAATCGATGTTATTCGACGATATCTGACAAAGTTAGATGCAACCTCACTCAAATATATAAGAAATGTTGAAATTCGACTTCAAATTAGGAAGATAGACATTGAAAATTTTCAATTATCACAAAGTGACCGTTGACCTCAATGGGCTTCAAAGGATGTTAATCGAAGATATCTGAGAGAGTTAGATGCAAACTCACTCAAATATATAAGAAATGTTGAAATTCGACTTCAAATTAGGAAGATAGATTTTGAAAATTTTCAATTAACACAAATTGACAGTTGACCGCAATGAGCTTCAATGGATGTTATTCGATGATATCTGAGAAAGTTAGATGCAAACTCACTCAAATATATAAGAAATGTTGAAATCCGACTTCAAATTAGGAACATAGACTTTGAAAATTTTCAATCAACACAAAGTGACAGTTGACCTCAATATATAAGAAATGTTGAAATTCGACTTCAAATTAGGAAGATAGGCTTTGAAAATTTTCAATCAACACAAAGTGCCAGTTGACCTCAATGGGCTTCAATGGATGTTATTCGATGATATCTGACAAAGTTAGATGCAAACTCAGTTAAATATATAAGAAATGTTGAAATTCGACTTCAAATTAGGAAGATAGACATTGAAAATTTTCAATTATCACAAAGTGACCGTTGACCTCAATGGGATTCAAAGGATGTTAATCGACGATATTTGAGAAAGTTAGATGCAAACTCACTCAAATATAAAAGAAATGTTGAAATTCGACTTCAAATTAGGAAGATGGACTTTGAAAATTTTCAATTAACACAAATTGACAGTTGACCGCAATGAGCTTCAATGGATGTTATTCGATGATATCAGAAAAAGTTAGATGCAAACTCACTCAAATATATAAGAAATGTTGAAATTCGACTTCAAATTAGGAACATAGACTTTGAAAATTTTCAATCAACACAAAGTGACAGTTGACCTCAATGGGCTTCAATCGATGTTATTCGACGATATCTGACAAAGTTAGATGCAAACTCACTCAAATATATGAGAAATGTTGAAATTTTACTTCAAATTAGAAAGATGGACTTTAAAAATTTTCAATTAACACAAAGTGACAGTTGACCTCAATGAGCTTCAATGGATGTTATTCGATGATATCTGATAAAGTTAGATACAAACTCACTCAAATATATAAGAAATGTTGAAATTCGACTTCAAATTAGGAAGATAGACTTTGAAAATTTTCAATTATAACAAAGTGCCAGTTGACCTCAATGGGCTTCAATGGATGTTATTCGATGATATCTGATAAAGTTAGATGCAAACTCACTCAAATATATGAGGAATGTTGAAATTTCACTTCAAATTAGAAAGATGGACTTTAAAAATTTTCAATTAACACAAAGTGAAGGTTGACCTCAATGAGCTTCAATGGATGTTATTCGACGATATCTGACAAAGATAGATGCAAACTCACTCAAATATATAAGAAATGTTTAAATTCGACTTCAAATTAGGAAGATAGACTTTGAAAATTTTCAATCAACACAAACTGACAATCGACCTCAATATATAAGAAATGTTGAAATTCGACTTCAAATTAGGAAGATAGACTTTGAAAATTTTCAATAAACACAAAGTGCCAGTTGACCTCAATGGGCTTCAATTGATGTTATTCGATGATATCTGACAAAGTTAGATGCAAACTCAGTCAAATATATAAGGAAAGTTGGAATTCGACTTCAAATTAGGAAGATAGACTTTGAAAATTTTCAATTAACACAATGTGACAGTTGACATCAATGGGCTTCAAAGGATGTTAATCGACGATATCTGACAAAGATAGATGCAAACTCACTCAAATATATGAGAAATGTTTGAATTCGACTTCAAATTAGGAAGAAAGACTTTGAAAATTTTCAATCAACACAAAGTGCCAGTTGACCTCAATATATAAGAAATGTTGAAATTCGACTTCAAATTAGGAAGATAGACTTTGAAAATTTTCAATTAACACAAAGTGACAGTTGACTTCAATGGGCTTCAAAGGATGTTAATCGACGATATCTGACAAAGATAGATGCAAACTCACTCAAATATATAAGAAATGTTTAAATTCGACTTCAAATTAGGAAGAGAGACTTTGAAAATTTTCAATCAACACAAAGTGCCAGTTGACCTCAATGGGCTTCAATGGATGTTATTCGATGATATCTGACAAAGTTAGATGCAAACTCAGTCAAATATATAAGGAAAGTTGAAATTCGACTTCAAATTAGGAAGATAGACTTTGAAAATTTTCAATTAACACAAAGTGACAGTTGACTTCAATGGGCTTCAAAGGATGTTAATCTACGATATCTGACAAAGATAGATGCAAACTCACTCAAATATGTAAGAAATGTTTAAATTCGACTTCAAATTAGGAAGATAGACTTTGAAAATTTTCAATCAACACAAAGTGCCAGTTGACCTCAATGGGCTTCAATGGATATTATTCGATGATATCTGACAAAGTTAGATGCAAACTCAGTCAAATATATAAGGAAAGTTGAAATTCGACTTCAAATTAGGAAGATAGACTTTGAAAATTTTCAATTAACACAATGTGACAGTTGACCTCAATGGGCTTCAAAGGATGTTAATCGACGATATCTGACAAAGATAGATGCAAACTCACTCAAATATATGAGAAATGTTTGAATTCGACTTCAAATTAGGAAGATAGACTTTGAAAATTTTCAAACAACACAAAGTGACCGTTGACCTCAATGGGATTCAAAGGATGTTAATCGACGATATTTGAGAAAGTTAGATGCAAACTCACTCAAATATATAAGAAATGTTGAAATTCGACTTCAAATTAGGAAGATGGACTTTGAAAATTTTCAATTAACACAAATTGACAGTTGACCTCAATGGGCTTCAATGGATGTTATTCGATGATATCTGACAAAGTTAGATGCAAACTCAGTCAAATATATAAGGAAAGTTGAAATTCGACTTCAAATTAGGAAGATAGACTTTGAAAATTTTCAATTAACACAATGTGACAGTTGACCTCAATGGGCTTCAAAGGATGTTAATCGACGATATCTGACAAAGATAGATGCAAACTCACTCAAATATATGAGAAATGTTTGAATTCGACTTCAAATTAGGAAGATAGACTTTGAAAATTTTCAAACAACACAAAGTGCCAGTTGACCTCAATATATAAGAAATGTTGAAATTCGACTTCAAATTAGGAAGACAGACTTTGAAAATTTTCAATCAACACGAAGTGCCAGTTGACCTCAATGGGCTTCAATGGATGTTATTCGATGATATCTGACAAAGTTAGATGCAAACTCAGTCAAATATATAAGGAAAGTTGAAATCCGACTTCAAATTAGGAACATAGACATTGAAAATTTTCAATCAACACAAAGTGACAGTTGACCTCAATATATAAGAAATGTTGAAATTCGACTTCAAATTAGGAAGATAGGCTTTGAAAATTTTCAATCAACACAAAGTGCCAGTTGACCTCAATGGGCTTCAATGGATGTTATTCGATGATATCTGACAAAGTTAGATGCAAACTCAGTTAAATATATAAGGTGAGTTGAAATTCGACTTCAAATTAGGAAGATAGACATTGAAAATTTTCAATTATCACAAAGTGACCGTTGACCTCAATGGGCTTCAACGGATGTTAATCGACGATATCTGACAAAGTTAGATGCAAACTCACTCAAATATATAAGAAATGTTGAAATTCGACTTCAAATTAGGAAGATAGACATTGAAAATTTTCAATTATCACAAAGTGACCGTTGACCTCAATGGGATTCAAAGGATGTTAATCGACGATATTTGAGAAAGTTAGATGCAAACTCACTCAAATATATAAGGAATGTTGAAATTCGACTTCAAATTAGGAAGATGGACTTTGAAAATTTTCAATTAACACAAATTGACAGTTGACCGCAATGAGCTTCAATGGATGTTATTCGATGATATCTGAAAAAGTTAGATGCAAACTCACTCAAATATATAAGAAATGTTGAAATTCGACTTCAAATTAGGAACATAGACTTTGAAAATTTTCAATCAACACAAAGTGACAGTTGACCTCATTGGGCTTCAATCGATGTTATTCGACGATATCTGACAAAGATAGATGCAAACTCACTCAAATATATGAGAAATGTTGAAATTTTACATCAAATTAGAAAGATGGGCTTTAAAAATTTTCAATTAACACAAAGTGACAGTTGACCTCAATGAGCTTCAATGGATGTTATTCGATGATATCTGATAAAGTTAGATACAAACTCACTCAAATATATAAGAAATGTTGGAATTCGACTTCAAATTAGGAAGATAGACTTTGAAAATTTTCAATTATCACAAAGTGCCAGTTGACCTCAATGGGCTTCAATGGATGTTATTCGATGATATCTGATAAAGTTAGATGCAAACTCACTCAAATATATGAGAAATGTTGAAATTTTACTTCAAATTAGAAAGATGGACTTTAAAAATTTTCAATTAACACAAAGTGACAGTTGACCTCAATGAGCTTCAATGGATGTTATTCGACGATATCTGACAAAGATAGATGCAAACTCAGTCAAATATATAAGAAATGTTTGAATTCGACTTCAAATTAGGAAGATAGACTTTGAAAATTTTCAATCAACACAAACTGACAATCGACCTCAATATATAAGAAATGTTGAAATTCGATTTCAAATTAGGAAGATAGACTTTGAAAATTTTCAATTATCACAAAGTGCCAGTTGACCTCAATGGGCTTCAACGGATGTTAATCGACGATATCTGACAAAGTTAGATGCAAACTCACTCAAATATATAAGAAATGTTGAAATTCGACTTCAAATTAGGAAGATAGACATTGAAAATTTTCAATTATCACAAAGTGACCGTTGACCTCAATGGGATTCAAAGGATGTTAATCGACGATATTTGAGAAAGTTAGATGCAAACTCACTCAAATATATAAGGAATGTTGAAATTCGACTTCAAATTAGGAAGATGGACTTTGAAAATTTTCAATTAACACAAATTGACAGTTGACCGCAATGAGCTTCAATGGATGTTATTCGATGATATCTGAAAAAGTTAGATGCAAACTCACTCAAATATATAAGAAATGTTGAAATTCGACTTCAAATTAGGAACATAGACTTTGAAAATTTTCAATCAACACAAAGTGACAGTTGACCTCATTGGGCTTCAATCGATGTTATTCGACGATATCTGACAAAGATAGATGCAAACTCACTCAAATATATGAGAAATGTTGAAATTTTACATCAAATTAGAAAGATGGGCTTTAAAAATTTTCAATTAACACAAAGTGACAGTTGACCTCAATGAGCTTCAATGGATGTTATTCGATGATATCTGATAAAGTTAGATACAAACTCACTCAAATATATAAGAAATGTTGGAATTCGACTTCAAATTAGGAAGATAGACTTTGAAAATTTTCAATTATCACAAAGTGCCAGTTGACCTCAATGGGCTTCAATGGATGTTATTCGATGATATCTGATAAAGTTAGATGCAAACTCACTCAAATATATGAGAAATGTTGAAATTTTACTTCAAATTAGAAAGATGGACTTTAAAAATTTTCAATTAACACAAAGTGACAGTTGACCTCAATGAGCTTCAATGGATGTTATTCGACGATATCTGACAAAGATAGATGCAAACTCAGTCAAATATATAAGAAATGTTTGAATTCGACTTCAAATTAGGAAGATAGACTTTGAAAATTTTCAATCAACACAAACTGACAATCGACCTCAATATATAAGAAATGTTGAAATTCGATTTCAAATTAGGAAGATAGACTTTGAAAATTTTCAATTATCACAAAGTGCCAGTTGACCTCAATGGGCTTCAACGGATGTTAATCGACGATATCTGACAAAGTTAGATGCAAACTCACTCAAATATATAAGAAATGTTGAAATTCGACTTCAAATTAGGAAGATAGACATTGAAAATTTTCAATTATCACAAAGTGACCGTTGACCTCAATGGGATTCAAAGGATGTTAATCGACGATATTTGAGAAAGTTAGATGCAAACTCACTCAAATATATAAGGAATGTTGAAATTCGACTTCAAATTAGGAAGATGGACTTTGAAAATTTTCAATTAACACAAATTGACAGTTGACCGCAATGAGCTTCAATGGATGTTATTCGATGATATCTGAAAAAGTTAGATGCAAACTCACTCAAATATATAAGAAATGTTGAAATTCGACTTCAAATTAGGAACATAGACTTTGAAAATTTTCAATCAACACAAAGTGACAGTTGACCTCATTGGGCTTCAATCGATGTTATTCGACGATATCTGACAAAGATAGATGCAAACTCACTCAAATATATGAGAAATGTTGAAATTTTACATCAAATTAGAAAGATGGGCTTTAAAAATTTTCAATTAACACAAAGTGACAGTTGACCTCAATGAGCTTCAATGGATGTTATTCGATGATATCTGATAAAGTTAGATACAAACTCACTCAAATATATAAGAAATGTTGGAATTCGACTTCAAATTAGGAAGATAGACTTTGAAAATTTTCAATTATCACAAAGTGCCAGTTGACCTCAATGGGCTTCAATGGATGTTATTCGATGATATCTGATAAAGTTAGATGCAAACTCACTCAAATATATGAGAAATGTTGAAATTTTACTTCAAATTAGAAAGATGGACTTTAAAAATTTTCAATTAACACAAAGTGACAGTTGACCTCAATGAGCTTCAATGGATGTTATTCGACGATATCTGACAAAGATAGATGCAAACTCAGTCAAATATATAAGAAATGTTTGAATTCGACTTCAAATTAGGAAGATAGACTTTGAAAATTTTCAATCAACACAAACTGACAATCGACCTCAATATATAAGAAATGTTGAAATTCGATTTCAAATTAGGAAGATAGACTTTGAAAATTTTCAATTATCACAAAGTGCCAGTTGACCTCAATGGGCTTCAATGGATGTTATTCGATGATATCTGATAAAGTTAGATGCAAACTCACTCAAATATATGAGAAATGTTGAAATTTTACTTCAAATTAGAAAGATGGACTTTAAAAATTTTCAATTAACACAAAGTGCCAGTTGACCTCAATGGGCTTCAATTGATGTTATTCGATGATATCTGACAAAGTTAGATGCAAACTCACTCAAATATATAAGAAATGTTGAAATTCGACTTCAAATTAGGAACATAGACTTTGAAAATTTTCAATCAACACAAAGTGACAGTTGACCTCAATGGGCTTCAATCGATGTTATTCGACGATATCTGACAAAGTTAGATGCAAACTCACTCAAATACATGAGAAATGTTGAAATTTTACTTCAAATTAGAAAGATGGACTTTAAAAATTTTCAATTAACACAAAGTGCCAGTTGACCTCAATGGGCTTCAATGGATGTTATTCGATGATATCTGATAAAGTTAGATGCAAACTCACTCAAATATATGAGAAATGTTGAAATTCGACTTCAAATTAGGAAGATAGACTTTGAAAATTTTCAATTATCACAAAGTGACAGTTGACCTCAATGAGCTTCAATGGATGTTATTCGATGATATCTGATAAAGTTAGATACAAACTCACTCAAATATATAAGAAATGTTGAAATTCGACTTCAAATTAGGAAGATAGACTTTGAAAATTTTTAATTATCACAAAGTGCCAGTTGACCTCAATGGGCTTCAATGGATGTTATTCGATGATATCTGATAAAGTTAGATGCAAACTCACTCAAATATATAAGAAATGTTGAAATTCGACTTCAAATTAGGAAGGTAGATTTTGAAAATTTTCAATTAACACAAATTGACAGTTGACCTCAATATATAAGAAATGTTGAAATTCGACTTCAAATTAGGAACATAGACTTTGAAAATTTTCAATCAACACAAAGTGACAGTTGACCTCAATGGGCTTCAATCGATGTTATTCGACGATATCTGACAAAGTTAGATGCAAACTCACTCAAATATATGAGAAATGTTGAAATTTTACTTCAAATTAGAAAGATGGACTTTAAAAATTTTCAATTAACACAAAGTGACAGTTGACCTCAATGAGCTTCAATGGATGTTATTCGATGATATCTGATAAAGTTAGATACAAACTCACTCAAATATATAAGAAATGTTGAAATTCGACTTCAAATTAGGAAGATAGACTTTGAAAATTTTCAATTATCACAAAGTGCCAGTTGACCTCAATGGGCTTCAATGGATGTTATTCGATGATATCTGATAAAGTTAGATGCAAACTCACTCAAATATATGAGAAATGTTGAAATTTTACTTCAAATTAGAAAGATGGACTTTAAAAATTTTCAATTAACACAAAGTGACAGTTGACCTCAATGAGCTTCAATGGATGTTATTCGACGATATCTGACAAAGATAGATGCAAACTCACTCAAATATATAAGAAATGTTTGAATTCGACTTCAAATTAGGAAGATAGACTTTGAAAATTTTCAATCAACACAAACTGACAATCGACCTCAATATATAAGAAATGTTGAAATTCGACTTCAAATTAGGAAGATAGACTTTGAAAATTTTCAATAAACACAAAGTGCCAGTTGACCTCAATGGGCTTCAATTGATGTTATTCGATGATATCTGACAAAGTTAGATGCAAACTCAGTCAAATATATAAGGAAAGTTGGAATTCGACTTCAAATTAGGAAGATAGACTTTGAAAATTTTCAATCAACACAAAGTGCCAGTTGACCTCAATGGGCTTCAATGGATGTTATTCGATGATATCTGACAAAGTTATATGCAAACTCAGTCAAATATATAAGGAAAGTTGAAATTCGACTTCAAATTAGGAAGATAGACTTTGAAAATTTTCAATTAACACAATGTGACAGTTGACCTCAATGGGCATCAAAGGATGTTAATCGACGATATCTGACAAAGATAGATGCAAACTCACTCCAATATATGAGAAATGTTTGAATTCGACTTCAAATTAGGAAGATAGACTTTGAAAATTTTCAATCAACACAAAGTGCCAGTTGACCTGAATATATAAGAAATGTTGAAATTCGACTTCAAATTAGGAAGATAGACTTTGAAAATTTTCAATCAACACGAAGTGCCAGTTGACCTCAATGGGCTTCAATGGATGTTATTCGATGATATCTGATAAAGATAGATGCAAACTCTTTCAAATATATGAGAAATGTTGAAATTTGCTTCAAATTAGGAAGATAGACTTTAAAAATTTTCAATTAACACAAAGTGACAGTTGAGCTCAATGAACTTCACTGGATGTTATTCGATGATATCTGATAAAGTTAGATGCAAACTCATTCAAATATATAAGAAATGTTGGAATTCGACATCAAATTAGGAAGATAGACTTTGAAAATTTTCAATTATCACAAAGTGACAGTTGAGCTCAATGAGCTTCAATGGATGTTATTCGATGATATCTGATAAAGTTAGATGCAAACTCACTCAGATATATGAGAAATGTTGAAATTCGACTTCAAATTAGGAAGATAAACTTTGAAAATTTTCAATTAACACAATGTTAATCGACGATATCTGACAAAGATAGATGCAAACTCACTTAAATATATAAGAAATGTTTAAATTCGACTTCAAATTAGGAAGTGAAACTTTGAAAATTTTTAATCAACACAAAGTGCCAGTTGACCTCAATGGGCTTCAATGGATGTTATTCGATGATATCTGACAAAGTAAGATGCAAACTCACTCAAATATATAAGGAAAGTTGACATTCGACTTCAAATCAGGAAGATAGACATTGAAAATTTTCAATTATAACAAAGTGACCGTTGACCTCAATGGGCTTCAAAGGAAGTTAATCGACGATATCTGAGAAAGTTAGATGCAAACTCACTCAAATATATAAGAAATGTTGAAATTCGACTTCAAATTAGGAAGATAGACATTAAAAATTTTCAATTATCACAAAGTGACCGTTGACCTCAATGGGCTTCAAAGGATGTTAATCGACGATATCTGAGAAAGTTAGATGCAAACTCACTCAAATATATAAGGAATGTTGAAATTCGACTTCAAATTAGGAAGATAGACTTTGAAAATTCTCAATTAACACAAAGTGACAGTTGACCTCAATGGGCTTCAAAGGATGTTAATCGACGATATCTGACAAAGATAGATGCAAACTCACTCAAATATATAAGAAATGTTTAAATTCGACTTCAAATTAGGAAGATAGACTTGGAAAATTTTCAATCAACACAAAGTGCCAGTTGACCTCAATGGGCTTCAATGGATGTTATTCGATGATATCTGATGAAGTTAGATGCAAACTCAGTCAAATATATAAGGAAAGTTGAAATTCGACTTAAATTAGGAAGATAGACATTGAAAATTTTCAATTAACACAAATTGACAGTTGACCTCAATGAGCTTCAATGGATGTTATTCGATGATATCTGATGAAGTTAGATGCAAACTCAGTCAAATATATAAGGAAAGTTGAAATTCGACTTTAAATTAGGAAGATAGACATTGAAAATTTTCAATCAACACAAAGTGCCAGTTGACCTCAATGGGCTTCAATGGATGTTATTCGATGATATCTGACAAAGTTAGATGCAAACTCAGTCAAATATATGAGAAATGTTGAAATTCGTCTTCGTATGAGGAAGATAGACTTTGAAAATTTTCAATTAACACAAAGTGACAGTTGACCTCAATGGGCTTCAAAAGATGTTAATCGACGATATCTGACAAAGATAGATGCAAATTCACTAAAATATATAAGAAATGTTTAAATTCGACTTCAAATTAGGAAGATAGACTTTGAAAATTTTCAATCAACACAAACTGACAATCGACCTCAATATACAAGAAATGTTGAAATTCGACTTCAAATTAGGAAGATAGACTTTGAAAATTTTCAATCAACACAAAGTGCCAGTTGACCTCAATGGGCTTCAATGGATGTTATTCGATGATATCTGACAAAGTTAGATGCAAACTCAGTCAAATATATAAGGAAAGTTGAAATTCGACTTCAAATTAGGAAGATAGACTTTGAAAATTTTCAATCAACACAAAGTGCCAGTTGACCTCAATATATAAGAAATGTTGAAATTCGACTTCAAATTAGGAAGATAGACTTTAAAAATTTTCAATCAACACAAAGTGCCACTTGACCTCAATATATAAGAAATGTTGAAATTCGACTTCAAATTAGGAAGATAGACTTTAAAAATTTTCAATCAACACAAAGTGCCAGTTGACCTCAATGGGCTTCAATGGATGTTATTCGATGATATCTGACAAAGATAGATGCAAACTCAGTCAAATATAAAAGGAAAGTTGAAATTCCACTTCAAATTAGGAAGATAGACTTTGAAAATTTTCAATTAACACAAATTGACAGTTGACCTCAATGAGCTTCAATGGATGTTATTCGATGATATCTGATGAAGATAGATGCAAACTCACTCAAATATATGAGAAATGTTGAAATTTGCTTCAAATTAGGAAGATAGACTTTAAAATTTTCAATTAACACAAAGTGACAGTTGAGCTCAATGAACTTCACTGGATGTTATTCGATGATATCTGATAAAGTTAGATGCAAACTCATTCAAATATATAAGAAATGTTGGAAATCGACATCAAATTAGGAAGATAGACTTTGAAAATTTTCAATTATCACAAAGTGACAGTTGAGCTCAATGAGCTTCAATGGATGTTATTCGATGATATCTGATAAAGTTAGATGCAAACTCACTCAGATATATGAGAAATGTTGAAATTCGACTTCAAATTAGGGAGATAAACTTTGAAAATTTTCAATTAACACAATGTTAATCGACGATATCTGACAAAGATAGATGCAAACTCACTTAAATATATAAGAAATGTTTAAATTCGACTTCAAATTAGGAAGTGAGACTTTGAAAATTTTTAATCAACACAAAGTGCCAGTTGACCTCAATGGGCTTCAATGGATGTTATTCGATGATATCTGACAAAGTAAGATGCAAACTCACTGAAATGTATAAGGAAAGTTGACATTCGACTTCAAATCAGGAAGATAGACATTGAAAATTTTCAATTATCACAAAGTGACCGTTGACCTCAATGGGCTTCAAAGGAAGTTAATCGACGATATCTGAGAAAGTTAGATGCAAACTCACTCAAATATATAAGAAATGTTGAAATTTGACTTCAAATTAGGAAGATAGACTTTGAAAATTTTCAATTAACACAAAGTGACAGTTGACCTCAATGGGCTTCAAAGGATGTTAATCGACGATATCTGACAAAGATAGATGCAAACTCACTCAAATATATAAGAAATGTTTAAATTCGACTTCAAATTAGGAAGATAGACTTTGAAAATTTTCAATCAACACAAACTGACAATCGACCTCAATATATAAGAAATGTTGAAATTCTACTTCAAATTAGGAAGATAGACTTTGAAAATTTTCAATCAACACAAAGTGCCAGTTGACCTCAATGGGCTTCAATGGATGTTATTCGATGACATCTGACAAAGTTAGATGCAAACTCAGTCAAATATATAAGGAAAGTTGAAATTCGACTCAAATTAGGAAGATAGACATTGAAAATTTTCAATTAACACAAATTGACAGTTGACCTCAATGAGCTTCAATGGATGTTATTAGATGATATCTGAAAAAGTTAGATGCAAACTCACTCAAATATATGAGAAATGTTGAAATTCGACTTCGAATGAGGAAGATAGACTTTGAAAATTTTCAATTAACACAAAGTGACAGTTGACCTCAATGTGCTTCAAAGGATGTTAATCGACGATATCTGAAAAAGTTAGATACAAACTCACTCAAATATATGAGAAATGTTGAAATTCGACTTCGAATGAGGAAGATAGACTTTGAAAATTTTCAATTATCACAAAGTGACAGTTGAGCTCAATGAGCTCAATTAACTTCAATGGATGTTATTCGATGATATCTGATAAAGATAGATGCAAACTCACTCAAATATATGAGTGATGTTGAAATTTGCTTCAAATTAGGAAGATAGACTTTGAAAATTTTCAATCAACACAAACGGACAATCGACCTCAATATATAAGAAATGTTGAAATTCTACTTCAAATTAGGAAGATAGACTTTGAAAATTTTCAATCAACACAAAGTGCCAGTTGACCTCAATGGGCTTCAATGGATGTTATTCGATGACATCTGACAAAGTTAGATGCAAACTCAGTCAAATATATAAGGAAAGTTGAAATTCGACTCAAATTAGGAAGATAGACATTGAAAATTTTCAATTAACACAAATTGACAGTTGACCTCAATGAGCTTCAATGGATGTTATTAGATGATATCTGAAAAAGTTAGATGCAAACTCACTCAAATATATGAGAAATGTTGAAATTCGACTTCGAATGAGGAAGATAGACTTTGAAAATTTTCAATTAACACAAAGTGACAGTTGACCTCAATGTGCTTCAAAGGATGTTAATCGACGATATCTGAAAAAGTTAGATACAAACTCACTCAAATATATGAGAAATGTTGAAATTCGACTTCGAATGAGGAAGATAGACTTTGAAAATTTTCAATTATCACAAAGTGACAGTTGAGCTCAATGAACTTCAATGGATGTTATTCGATGATATCTGATAAAGATAGATGCAAACTCACTCAAATATATGAGGGATGTTGAAATTTGCTTCAAATTAGGAAGATAGACTTTAAAAATTTTCAATTAACACAAAGTGACAGTTGACCTCAATGAGCTTCGATGGATGTTATTCGTTGATATCTGATAAAGTTAGATGCAAACTCACTCAAATATATAAGAAATGTTGAAATTCGACTTCAAATTAGGAAGATAGACATTGAAAATTTTCAATTAACACAAATTGACAGTTGACCTCAATGAGCTTCAATGGATGTTATTCGATGATATCTGATAAAGTTAGATGCAAACTCAGTCAAATATATAAGGAAAGTTGAAATTCGACTTCAAATTAGGAAGATAGACATTGAAAATTTTCAATCAACACAAAGTGCCAGTTGACCTCAATGGGCTTCAATGGATGTTATTCGATGATATCTGACAAAGTTAGATGCAAACTCAGTCAAATATATGAGAAATGTTGAAATTCGACTTCGATTGAGGAAGATAGACTTTGAAAATTTTAAATTAACACAAAGTGACAGTTGACCTCAATGGGCTTCAAAGGATGTTAATCGACGATATCTGACAAAGATAGATGCAAACTCACTCAAATATATGAGAAATATTTAAATTCGACTTCAAATTAGGAAGATAGACTTTGAAAATTTTCAATCAACACAAACTGACAATCGACCTCAATATATAAGAAATGTTGAAATTCGACTTCAAATTAGGAAGATAGACTTTGAAAATTTTCAATCAACACAAAGTGCCAGTTGACCTAAATGGGCTTCAATGGATGTTATTCGATGATATCTGACAAAGTTAGATGCAAACTCAGTCAAATATATAGGAAAAGTTGAAATTCGACTTCAAATTAGGAAGTGAGACTTTGAAAATTTTTAATCAACACAAAGTGCCAGTTGACCTCAATGGGCTTCAATGGATGTTATTCGATGATATCTGACAAAGTAAGATGCAAACTCTTCCAAATATATAAGGAAAGTTGACATTCGACTTCAAATCAGGAAGATAGACATTGAAAATTTTCAATTATCACAAAGTGACCGTTGACCTCAATGGGCTTCAAAGGAAGTTAATCGACGATATCTGAGAAAGTTAGATGCAAACTCACTCAAATATATAAGAAATGTTGAAATTCGACTTCAAATTAGGAAGATAGACATTGAAAATTTTCAATTAACACAAATTGACAGTTGACCTCAATAAGCTTCAATGGATGTTATTCGATGATATCTGAAAAAGTTAGATACAAACTCACTCAAATATATAAGAAATGTTGAAATTCGACTCCAAATTAGGAACATAGACTTTGAAAATTTTCAATCAACACAAAGTGACAGTTGACCTCAATGGGCTTCAAAGGATGTTATTCGATGATATCTGATAAAGTTAGATGCAAACTCATTCAAATATATAAGAAATGTTGGAATTCGACATCAAATTAGGAAGATAGACTTTGAAAATTTTCAATTATCACAAAGTGACAGTTGAGCTTAATGAACTTCACTGGATGTTATTCGATGATATCTGATAAAGTTAGATGCAAACTCATTCGAATAAATAAGAAATGTTGGAATTCGACTTTAAATTAGGAAGATAGACATTGAAAATTTTCAATTATCACAAAGTGACCGTTGACCTCAATGGGCTTCAAAGGATGTTAATCGACGATATCTGAGAAAGTTAGATGCAAACTCACTCAAATATATAAGAAATGTTTAAATTCGACTTCAAATTAGGAAGATAGACTTTGAAAATTTTCAATTAACACAAAGTGACAGTTGACCTCAATGGGCTTCAAAGGATGTTAATCGACGATATCTGACAAAGTTAGATGCAAACTCACTCAAATACATGAGGAATGTTGAAATTTGACTTCAAATTAGGAATATAGACTTTAGAAATTTTCAATTATCACAAAGTGACAGTTGACCTCAATGAGCTTCAATGGATGTTATTCGATGATATCTGAAAAAGTTAGATGCAAACTCACTCCAATATATAAGAAATGTTGAAATTCGACTTCAAATTAGGAAGATAGACATTGAAAATTTTCAATTATCACAAAGTGACCGTTGACCTCAATGGGCTTCAAAGGATGTTAATCGACGATATCTGAGAAAGTTAGATGCAAACTCACTCAAATATATAAGAAATGTTGAAATTCGACTTCAAATCAGGAAGATAGACTTTGAAAATTTTCAATTAACACAAATTGACAGTTGACCTCAATAAGCTTCAATGGATGTTATTCGAAGATATCTGAAAAAGTTAGATACAAACTCACTCAAATATATAAGAAATGTTGAAATTCGACTTCAAATTAGGAACATAGACTTTGAAAATTTTCAATTATCACAAATTGACAGTTGACCTCAATGAGCTTCAATGGATGTTATTCGATGATATCTGAAAAAGTTAGATGCAAACTCATTCAAATATATAAGGAATGTTGGAATTCGACATCAAATTAGGAAGATAGACTTTGAAAATTTTCAATTATCACAAAGTGACAGTTGAGCTCAATGAACTTCACTGGATGTTATTCGATGATATCTGATAAAGTTAGATGCAAACTCATTCAAATAAATAAGAAATGTTGGAATTCGACTTCAAATTAGGAAGATAGACATTGAAAATTTTCAATTATCACAAAGTGACCGTTGACCTCAATGGACTTCAATGGATGTTATTCGATGATATCTGACAAAGTTAGATGCAAACTCAGTCAAATATCTAAGGAAAGTTGAAATTCGACTTCAAATTAGGAAGATAGACATTGAAAATTTTCAATTATCACAAAGTGACCGTTGACCTCAATGGGCTTCAACGGATGTTAATCGAAGATATCTGACAAAGTTAGATGCAAACTCACTCAAATATATAAGAAATGTTGAAATTCGACTTCAAATTAGGAAGATAGACTTTGAAAATTTTCAATTAACACAAATTGACAGTTGACCTCAATGAGCTTCAATGGATGTTATTCGATGATATCTGAAAAAGTTAGATGCAAACTCACTCAAATATATAAGAAATGTTGAAATTCGACTTCAAATCAGGAAGATAGACTTTGAAAATTTTCAATTAACACAAATTGACAGTTGACCTCAATAAGCTTCAATGGATGTTATTCGAAGATATCTGAAAAAGTTAGATACAAACTCACTCAAATATATAAGAAATGTTGAAATTCGACTTCAAATTAGGAACATAGACTTTGAAAATTTTCAATCAACACAAAGTGACAGTTGACCTCAATGGGCTTCAAAGGATGTTATTCGATGATATCTGATAAAGTTAGATGCAAACTCATTCAAATATATAAGAAATGTTGGAATTCGACTTCAAATTAGGAAGATAGACATTGAAAATTTTCAATTATCACAAAGTGACCGTTGACCTCAATGGACTTCAATGGATGTTATTCGATGATATCTGACAAAGTTAGATGCAAACTCAGTCAAATATCTAAGGAAAGTTGAAATTCGACTTCAAATTAGGAAGATAGACATTGAAAATTTTCAATTATCACAAAGTGACCGTTGACCTCAATGGGCTTCAACGGATGTTAATCGACGATATCTGACAAAGTTAGATGCAAACTCACTCAAATATATAAGAAATGTTGAAATTCGACTTCAAATTAGGAAGATAGACTTTGAAAATTTTCAATTAACACAAATTGACAGTTGACCTCAATGAGCTTCAAAGGATGTTATTCGATGATATCTGATAAAGTTAGATGCAAACTCATTCAAATATATAAGAAATGTTGGAATTCGACATCAAATTAGGAAGATAGACTTTGAAAATTTTCAATTATCACAAAGTGACAGTTGACCTCAATGAGCTTCAATGGATGTTATTCGATGATATCTGAAAAAGTTAGATGCAATCTCACTCAAATATATAAGAAATGTTGGAATTCGACATCAGATTAGGAAGATAAACTTTGAAAATTTTCAATTATCACAAAGTGACAGTTGAGCTCAATGAACTTCACTGGATGTTATTCGATGATATCTGATAAAGTTAGATGCAAACTCATTCAAATAAATAAGAAATGTTGGAATTCGACTTCAAATTAGGAAGATAGACATTGAAAATTTTCAATTATCACAAAGTGACCGTTGACCTCAATGGGCTTCAATGGATGTTATTCGATGATATCTGACAAAGTTAGATGCAAACTCAGTCAAATATCTAAGGAAAGTTGAAATTCGACTTCAAATTAGGAAGATAGACATTGAAAATTTTCAATTATCACAAAGTGACCGTTGACCTCAATGGGCTTCAACGGATGTTAATCGACGATATCTGACAAAGTTAGATGTAAACTCACTCAAATATATAAGAAATGTTGAAATTCGACTTCAAATTAGGAAGATAGACTTTGAAAATTTTCAATCAACACAAAGTGACAGTTGACCTCAATGGGCTTCAAAGGATGTTATTCGATGATATCTGATAAAGTTAGATGCAAACTCATTCAAATATATAAGAAATGTTGGAATTCGACATCAAATTAGGAAGATAGACTTTGAAAATTTTCAATTATCACAAAGTGACAGTTGACCTCAATGAGCTTCAATGGATGTTATTCGATGATATCTGAAAAAGTTAGATGCAAACTCACTCAAATATATAAGAAATGTTGGAATTCGACATCAGATTAGGAAGATAGACTTTGAAAATTTTCAATTATCACAAAGTGACAGTTGAACTCAATGAGCTTCAATGGATGTTATACGATGATATCTGATAAAGTTAGATGCAAACTCACTCAGATATATGAGAAATGTTGAAATTCAACTTCAAATTAGGAAGATAGACTTTGAAAATTTTCAATTAACACAAAGTGACAGTTGACCTCAATGAGCTTCAATGGATGTTATTCGATGATATCTGATAAAGTTAGATGCAAACCCACTCAAATATATGAGAAATGTTGGAATTCGACATCAGATTAGGAAGATAGACTTTAAAAATTTTCAATTATCACAAAGTGACAGTTGACCTCAATGGGCTTCAACGGATGTTAATCGAAGATATCTGACAAAGTTAGATGCAAACTCACTGAAATATATAAGAAATGTTGAAATTCGACTTCAAATTAGGAAGATAGACTTTGAAAATTTTCAATTAACACAAAGTGACAGTTGACCTCAATGGGCTTCAAAGGATGTTAATCGACGATATCTGACAAAGTTAGATGCAAACTCACTCAAATATATGAGAAATGTTGAAATTTGACTTCAAATTAGGAAGATAGACTTTAAAAATTTTCAATTAACACAAAGTGACAGTTGACCTCAATGAGCTTCAATGGATGTTATTCGATGATATCTCATAAAGTTAGATGCAAACTCACTCAAATATATAAGAAATGTTGAAATTTGACTTCAAATTAGGAAGATAGACTTTGAAAATTTTCAATTATCACAAAGTGACAGTTGAACTCAATGAGCTTCAATGTATGTTATTCGATGATATCTGATAAAGTTAGATGCAAACTCACTCAGATATATGAGAAATGTTGAAATTCGACTTCAAATTAGGAAGATAGACTTTGAAAATTTTCAATTAACACAAGGTGACAGTTGACCTCAATGGGCTTCAAAGGATGTTAATCGACGATATCTGACAAAGATAGATGCAAACTCACTCAAATATATGAGAAATGTTGAAATTCGACTTCAAATTAGGAAGATAGACTTTGAAAATTTTCAATTATTACAAAGTGACAGTTGACCTCAATGGGCTTCAATGGATGTTATTCGATGATATCTGACAAAGTTAGATGCAAACTCACTGGAATATATGAGAAATGTTGAAATGCGACTTCAAATTAGGAAGATAGACTTTGAAAATTTTCAATTATTACAAAGTGACAGTTGACCTCAAAGGGCTTCAATCGATGTTATTCGATGATATCTGACAAAGTTAGATGCAAACTCACTCAAATATATAAGAAATGTTGAAATTCGACTTCAAATTAGGAAGATAGACTTTGAAAATTTTCAATTAACACAAATTGACAGTTGACCTCAATGAGCTTCAATGGATGTTATTCGATGATATCTGAAAAAGTTAGATGCAAACTCACTCAAATATATAAGAAATGTTGAAATTCGACTTCAAATCAGGAAGATAGACTTTGAAAATTTTCAATTAACACAAATTGACAGTTGACCTCAATAAGCTTCAATGGATGTTATTCGAAGATATCTGAAAAAGTTAGATACAAACTCACTCAAATATATAAGAAATGTTGAAATTCGACTTCAAATTAGGAACATAGACTTTGAAAATTTTCAATCAACACAAAGTGACAGTTGACCTCAATGGGCTTCAAAGGATGTTATTCGATGATATCTGATAAAGTTAGATGCAAACTCATTCAAATATATAAGAAATGTTGGAATTCGACTTCAAATTAGGAAGATAGACATTGAAAATTTTCAATTATCACAAAGTGACCGTTGACCTCAATGGACTTCAATGGATGTTATTCGATGATATCTGACAAAGTTAGATGCAAACTCAGTCAAATATCTAAGGAAAGTTGAAATTCGACTTCAAATTAGGAAGATAGACATTGAAAATTTTCAATTATCACAAAGTGACCGTTGACCTCAATGGGCTTCAACGGATGTTAATCGACGATATCTGACAAAGTTAGATGCAAACTCACTCAAATATATAAGAAATGTTGAAATTCGACTTCAAATTAGGAAGATAGACTTTGAAAATTTTCAATTAACACAAATTGACAGTTGACCTCAATGAGCTTCAAAGGATGTTATTCGATGATATCTGATAAAGTTAGATGCAAACTCATTCAAATATATAAGAAATGTTGGAATTCGACATCAAATTAGGAAGATAGACTTTGAAAATTTTCAATTATCACAAAGTGACAGTTGACCTCAATGAGCTTCAATGGATGTTATTCGATGATATCTGAAAAAGTTAGATGCAATCTCACTCAAATATATAAGAAATGTTGGAATTCGACATCAGATTAGGAAGATAAACTTTGAAAATTTTCAATTATCACAAAGTGACAGTTGAGCTCAATGAACTTCACTGGATGTTATTCGATGATATCTGATAAAGTTAGATGCAAACTCATTCAAATAAATAAGAAATGTTGGAATTCGACTTCAAATTAGGAAGATAGACATTGAAAATTTTCAATTATCACAAAGTGACCGTTGACCTCAATGGGCTTCAATGGATGTTATTCGATGATATCTGACAAAGTTAGATGCAAACTCAGTCAAATATCTAAGGAAAGTTGAAATTCGACTTCAAATTAGGAAGATAGACATTGAAAATTTTCAATTATCACAAAGTGACCGTTGACCTCAATGGGCTTCAACGGATGTTAATCGACGATATCTGACAAAGTTAGATGTAAACTCACTCAAATATATAAGAAATGTTGAAATTCGACTTCAAATTAGGAAGATAGACTTTGAAAATTTTCAATCAACACAAAGTGACAGTTGACCTCAATGGGCTTCAAAGGATGTTATTCGATGATATCTGATAAAGTTAGATGCAAACTCATTCAAATATATAAGAAATGTTGGAATTCGACATCAAATTAGGAAGATAGACTTTGAAAATTTTCAATTATCACAAAGTGACAGTTGACCTCAATGAGCTTCAATGGATGTTATTCGATGATATCTGAAAAAGTTAGATGCAAACTCACTCAAATATATAAGAAATGTTGGAATTCGACATCAGATTAGGAAGATAGACTTTGAAAATTTTCAATTATCACAAAGTGACAGTTGAACTCAATGAGCTTCAATGGATGTTATACGATGATATCTGATAAAGTTAGATGCAAACTCACTCAGATATATGAGAAATGTTGAAATTCAACTTCAAATTAGGAAGATAGACTTTGAAAATTTTCAATTAACACAAAGTGACAGTTGACCTCAATGAGCTTCAATGGATGTTATTCGATGATATCTGATAAAGTTAGATGCAAACCCACTCAAATATATGAGAAATGTTGGAATTCGACATCAGATTAGGAAGATAGACTTTAAAAATTTTCAATTATCACAAAGTGACAGTTGACCTCAATGGGCTTCAACGGATGTTAATCGAAGATATCTGACAAAGTTAGATGCAAACTCACTGAAATATATAAGAAATGTTGAAATTCGACTTCAAATTAGGAAGATAGACTTTGAAAATTTTCAATTAACACAAAGTGACAGTTGACCTCAATGGGCTTCAAAGGATGTTAATCGACGATATCTGACAAAGTTAGATGCAAACTCACTCAAATATATGAGAAATGTTGAAATTTGACTTCAAATTAGGAAGATAGACTTTAAAAATTTTCAATTAACACAAAGTGACAGTTGACCTCAATGAGCTTCAATGGATGTTATTCGATGATATCTCATAAAGTTAGATGCAAACTCACTCAAATATATAAGAAATGTTGAAATTTGACTTCAAATTAGGAAGATAGACTTTGAAAATTTTCAATTATCACAAAGTGACAGTTGAACTCAATGAGCTTCAATGTATGTTATTCGATGATATCTGATAAAGTTAGATGCAAACTCACTCAGATATATGAGAAATGTTGAAATTCGACTTCAAATTAGGAAGATAGACTTTGAAAATTTTCAATTAACACAAGGTGACAGTTGACCTCAATGGGCTTCAAAGGATGTTAATCGACGATATCTGACAAAGATAGATGCAAACTCACTCAAATATATGAGAAATGTTCAAATTCGACTTCAAATTAGGAAGATAGACTTTGAAAATTTTCAATCAACACAAAGTGCCAGTTGACCTCAATATATAAGAAATGTTGAAATTCGACTTCAAATTAGGAAGATAGACTTTGAAAATTTTCAATTATCACAAAGTGACAGTTGAGCTCAATGAACTTCACTGGATGTTATTCGATGATATCTGATAAAGTTAGATGCAAACTCATTCAAATATATAAGAAATGTTGGAATTCGACTTCAAATTAGGAAGATAGACTTTGAAAATTTTCAATTATCACAAAGTGACAGTTGAGCTCAATGAACTTCACTGGATGTTATTCGATGATATCTGATAAAGTTAGATGCAAACTCATTCAAATATATAAGAAATGTTGGAATTCGACATCAAATTAGGAAGATAGACTTTGAAAATTTTCAATTATCACAAAGTGACAGTTGACCTCAATGAGCTTCAATGGATGTTATTCGATGATATCTGAAAAAGTTAGATGCAAACTCACTCAAATATATAAGAAATGTTGGAATTCGACATCAGATTAGGAAGATAGACTTTGAAAATTTTCAATTATCACAAAGTGACAGTTGAACTCAATGAGCTTCAATGGATGTTATACGATGATATCTGATAAAGTTAGATGCAAACTCACTCAGATATATGAGAAATGTTGAAATTCAACTTCAAATTAGGAAGATAGACTTTGAAAATTTTCAATTAACACAAAGTGACAGTTGACCTCAATGAGCTTCAATGGATGTTATTCGATGATATCTGATAAAGTTAGATGCAAACCCACTCAAATATATGAGAAATGTTGGAATTCGACATCAGATTAGGAAGATAGACTTTAAAAATTTTCAATTATCACAAAGTGACAGTTGACCTCAATGGGCTTCAACGGATGTTAATCGAAGATATCTGACAAAGTTAGATGCAAACTCACTGAAATATATAAGAAATGTTGAAATTCGACTTCAAATTAGGAAGATAGACTTTGAAAATTTTCAATTAACACAAAGTGACAGTTGACCTCAATGGGCTTCAAAGGATGTTAATCGACGATATCTGACAAAGTTAGATGCAAACTCACTCAAATATATGAGAAATGTTGAAATTTGACTTCAAATTAGGAAGATAGACTTTAAAAATTTTCAATTAACACAAAGTGACAGTTGACCTCAATGAGCTTCAATGGATGTTATTCGATGATATCTCATAAAGTTAGATGCAAACTCACTCAAATATATAAGAAATGTTGAAATTTGACTTCAAATTAGGAAGATAGACTTTGAAAATTTTCAATTATCACAAAGTGACAGTTGAACTCAATGAGCTTCAATGTATGTTATTCGATGATATCTGATAAAGTTAGATGCAAACTCACTCAGATATATGAGAAATGTTGAAATTCGACTTCAAATTAGGAAGATAGACTTTGAAAATTTTCAATTAACACAAGGTGACAGTTGACCTCAATGGGCTTCAAAGGATGTTAATCGACGATATCTGACAAAGATAGATGCAAACTCACTCAAATATATGAGAAATGTTCAAATTCGACTTCAAATTAGGAAGATAGACTTTGAAAATTTTCAATCAACACAAAGTGCCAGTTGACCTCATTATATAAGAAATGTTGAAATTCGACTTCAAATTAGGAAGATAGACTTTGAAAATTTTCAATTATCACAAAGTGACAGTTGAGCTCAATGAACTTCACTGGATGTTATTCGATGATATCTGATAAAGTTAGATGCAAACTCATTCAAATATATAAGAAATGTTGGAATTCGACTTCAAATTAGGAAGATAGACTTTGAAAATTTTCAATTATCACAAAGTGACAGTTGAGCTCAATGAACTTCACTGGATGTTATTCGATGATATCTGATAAAGTTAGATGCAAACTCATTCAAATATATAAGAAATGTTGGAATTCGACATCAAATTAGGAAGATAGACTTTGAAAATTTTCAATTATCACAAAGTGAGAGTTGAGCTCAATGAACTTCACTGGATGTTATTCGATGATATCTGATAAAGTTAGATGCAAACTCATTCAAATATATAAGAAATTTTGGAATTGGATATCAAATTAGAAAGATGGACTTTGAAAATTTTCAATTAACACAAAGTGACAGTTGACCTCAATGAGCTTCAATGGATGTTATTCGATGATATCTGATAAAGTTAAATGCAAACTCATTCAAATATAGAAGAAATGTTGGAATTCGACATCAAATTAGGAAGATAGACTTTGAAAATTTTCAATTATCACAAAGTGACAGTTGAACTCAATGAGCTTCAATGGATGTTATTCGATGATATCTGATAAAGTTAGATGCAAACTAATTCAGATATATGAGAAATGTTGGAATTCGACTTCAAATTAGGAAGATAGACTTTGAAAATTTTCAATTATCACAAAGTGACAGTTGACCCCAATGAGCTTCAATGGATGTTATTCGATGATATCTGATAAAGTTAGATGCAAACTCATTCAAATAAATAAGAAATGTTGGAATTCGACTTCAAATTAGGAAGATAGACATTGAAAATTTTCAATTATCACAAAGTGACTGTTGACCTCAATGGGCTTCAATGGAGGTTATTCGATGATATCTGACAAAGTTAGATGCAAGCTCAGTCAAATATCTAAGGAAAGTTGAAATTCGACTTCAAATTAGGAAGATAGACATTGAAAATTTTCAATTATCACAAAGTGACCGTTGACCTCAATGGGCTTCAACGGATGTTAATCGATGAAATCTGATAAAGTTAGATACAAACTCATTCAAATATATAAGAAATGTTGGAATTCGACATCAAATTAGGAAGATAGACTTTGAAAATTTTCAATTATCACAAAGTGACAGTTGACCTCAATGAGCTTCAATGGATGTTATTCGATGATATCTGAAAAAGTTAGATGCAAACTCACTCAAATATATAAGAAATGTTGGAATTCGACATCAGATTAGGAAGATAGACTTTGAAAATTTTCAATTATCACAAAGTGACAGTTGAACTCAATGAGCTTCAATGGATGTTATTCGATGATATCTGATAAAGTTAGATGCAAACTCACTCAGATATATGAGAAATGTTGAAATTCGACTTCAAATTAGGAAGATAGACTTTGAAAATTTTCAATTAACACAAAGTGACAGTTGACCTCAATGAGCTTCAATGGATGTTATTCGATGATATCTGATAAAGTTAGATGCAAACTCACTCAAATATATAAGAAATGTTGGAATTCGACATCAGATTAGGAAGATGGACTTTAAAAATTTTCAATTATCACAAAGTGACAGTTGACCTCAATGGGCTTCAACGGATGTTAATTGACGATATCTGACAAAGTAAGATGCAAACTCACTCAAATATATAAGAAATGTTGAAATTCGTCTTCAAATTAGGAAGATAGACTTTGAAAATTTTCAATTAACACAAAGTGACAGTTGACCTCAATGGGCTTCAAAGGATGTTAATCGACGATATCTGACAAAGTTAGATGCAAACTCACTAAAATATATGAGAAATGTTGGAATTTGACTTCAAATTAGGAAGATAGACTTTAAAAATTTTCAATTATCACAAAGTGACAGTTGAACTCAATGAGCTTCAATGTATGTTATTCGATGATATCTGATAAAGTTAGATGCAAACTCACTCAGATATATGAGAAATGTTGAAATTCGACTTCAAATTAGGAAGATAGACTTTGAAAATTTTCAATCAACACAAAGTGCCAGTTGACCTCAATATATAAGAAATGTTGGAATTCGACTTCAAATTAGGAAGATAGACTTTGAAAATTTTCAATTATCACAAAGTGACAGTTGAGCTCAATGAACTTCACTGGATGTTATTCGATGATATCTGATAAAGTTAGATGCAAACTCATTCAAATATATAAGAAATGTTGGAATTCGACTCCAAATTAGGAAGATAGACTTTGAAAATTTTCAATTATCACAAAGTGACAGTTGAGCTCAATGAACTTCACTGGATGTTATTCGATGATATCTGATAAAGTTAGATGCGAACTCATTCAAATATATAAGAAATGTTGGAATTCGACATCAAATTAGGAAGATAGACTTTAAAAATTTTCAATTATCACAAAGTGACAGTTGAGCTCAATGAACTTCACTGGATGTTATTCGATGATATCTGATAAAGTTAGATGCGAACTCATTCAAATATATAAGAAATGTTGGAATTCGACATCAAATTAGGAAGATAGACTTTGAAAATTTTCAATTATCACAAAGTGACAGTTGAACTCAATGAGCTTCAATGGATGTTATTCGATGATATCTGATAAAGTTAGATGCAAACTCATTCAGATATATGAGAAATGTTGGAATTCGACTTCAAATTAGGAAGATAGACTTTGAAAATTTTCAATTATCACAAAGTGACAGTTGACCTCAATGAGCTTCAATGGATGTTATTCGATGATATCTGATAAAGTTAAATGCAAACTCATTCAAATATATAAAAAATGTTGAAATTCGACTTCAAATTAGGAAGATAGACTTTGAAAATTTTCAATCAACACAAAGTGACAGTTGACCTCAATGGGCTTCAAAGGATGTTATTCGATGATATCTGATAAAGTTAGATGCAAACTCATTCAAATATATAAGAAATGTTGGAATTCGACATCAAATTAGGAAGATATACTTTGAAAATTTTCAATTATCACAAAGTGACAGTTGACCTCAATGAGCTTCAATGGATGTTATTCGATGATATCTGAAAAAGTTAGATGCAATCTCACTCAAATATATAAGAAATGTTGGAATTCGACATCAGATTAGGAAGATAAACTTTGAAAATTTTCAATTATCACAAAGTGACAGTTGAGCTCAATGAACTTCACTGGATGTTATTCGATGATATCTGATAAAGTTAGATGCAAACTCATTCAAATAAATAAGAAATGTTGGAATTCGACTTCAAATTAGGAAGATAGACATTGAAAATTTTCAATTATCACAAAGTGACCGTTGACCTCAATGGGCTTCAATGGATGTTATTCGATGATATCTGACAAAGTTAGATGCAAACTCAGTCAAATATCTAAGGAAAGTTGAAATTCGACTTCAAATTAGGAAGATAGACATTGAAAATTTTCAATTATCACAAAGTGACCGTTGACCTCAATGGGCTTCAACGGATGTTAATCGACGATATCTGACAAAGTTAGATGTAAACTCACTCAAATATATAAGAAATGTTGAAATTCGACTTCAAATTAGGAAGATAGACTTTGAAAATTTTCAATCAACACAAAGTGACAGTTGACCTCAATGGGCTTCAAAGGATGTTATTCGATGATATCTGATAAAGTTAGATGCAAACTCATTCAAATATATAAGAAATGTTGGAATTCGACATCAAATTAGGAAGATAGACTTTGAAAATTTTCAATTATCACAAAGTGACAGTTGACCTCAATGAGCTTCAATGGATGTTATTCGATGATATCTGAAAAAGTTAGATGCAAACTCACTCAAATATATAAGAAATGTTGGAATTCGACATCAGATTAGGAAGATAGACTTTGAAAATTTTCAATTATCACAAAGTGACAGTTGAACTCAATGAGCTTCAATGGATGTTATACGATGATATCTGATAAAGTTAGATGCAAACTCACTCAGATATATGAGAAATGTTGAAATTCGACTTCAAATTAGGAAGATAGACTTTGAAAATTTTCAATTAACACAAAGTGACAGTTGACCTCAATGAGCTTCAATGGATGTTATTCGATGATATCTGATAAAGTTAGATGCAAACCCACTCAAATATATGAGAAATGTTGGAATTCGACATCAGATTAGGAAGATAGACTTTAAAAATTTTCAATTATCACAAAGTGACAGTTGACCTCAATGGGCTTCAACGGATGTTCATCGAAGATATCTGACAAAGTTAGATGCAAACTCACTGAAATATATAAGAAATGTTGAAATTCGACTTCAAATTAGGAAGATAGACTTTGAAAATTTTCAATTAACACAAAGTGACAGTTGACCTCAATGGGCTTCAAAGGATGTTAATCGACGATATCTGACAAAGTTAGATGCAAACTCACTCAAATATATGAGAAATGTTGAAATTTGACTTCAAATTAGGAAGATAGACTTTAAAAATTTTCAATTAACACAAAGTGACAGTTGACCTCAATGAGCTTCAATGGATGTTATTCGATGATATCTCATAAAGTTAGATGCAAACTCACTCAAATATATAAGAAATGTTGAAATTTGACTTCAAATTAGGAAGATAGACTTTGAAAATTTTCAATTATCACAAAGTGACAGTTGAACTCAATGAGCTTCAATGTATGTTATTCGATGATATCTGATAAAGTTAGATGCAAACTCACTCAGATATATGAGAAATGTTGAAATTCGACTTCAAATTAGGAAGATAGACTTTGAAAATTTTCAATTAACACAAGGTGACAGTTGACCTCAATGGGCTTCAAAGGATGTTAATCGACGATATCTGACAAAGATAGATGCAAACTCACTCAAATGTATGAGAAATGTTCAAATTCGACTTCAAATTAGGAAGATAGACTTTGAAAATTTTCAATCAACACAAAGTGCCAGTTGACCTCAATATATAAGAAATGTTGAAATTCGACTTCAAATTAGGAAGATAGACTTTGAAAATTTTCAATTATCACAAAGTGACAGTTGAGCTCAATGAACTTCACTGGATGTTATTCGATGATATCTGATAAAGTTAGATGCAAACTCATTCAAATATATAAGAAATGTTGGAATTCGACTTCAAATTAGGAAGATAGACTTTGAAAATTTTCAATTATCACAAAGTGACAGTTGAGCTCAATGAACTTCACTGGATGTTATTCGATGATATCTGATAAAGTTAGATGCAAACTCATTCAAATATATAAGAAATGTTGGAATTCGACATCAAATTAGGAAGATAGACTTTGAAAATTTTCAATTATCACAAAGTGAGAGTTGAGCTCAATGAACTTCACTGGATGTTATTCGATGATATCTGATAAAGTTAGATGCAAACTCATTCAAATATATAAGAAATTTTGGAATTGGATATCAAATTAGAAAGATGGACTTTGAAAATTTTCAATTAACACAAAGTGACAGTTGACCTCAATGAGCTTCAATGGATGTTATTCGATGATATCTGATAAAGTTAAATGCAAACTCATTCAAATATAGAAGAAATGTTGGAATTCGACATCAAATTAGGAAGATAGACTTTGAAAATTTTCAATTATCACAAAGTGACAGTTGAACTCAATGAGCTTCAATGGATGTTATTCGATGATATCTGATAAAGTTAGATGCAAACTAATTCAGATATATGAGAAATGTTGGAATTCGACTTCAAATTAGGAAGATAGACTTTGAAAATTTTCAATTATCACAAAGTGACAGTTGACCCCAATGAGCTTCAATGGATGTTATTCGATGATATCTGATAAAGTTAGATGCAAACTCATTCAAATAAATAAGAAATGTTGGAATTCGACTTCAGATTAGGAAGATAGACTTTGAAAATTTTCAATTATCACAAAGTGACAGTTGACCCCAATGAGCTTCAATGGATGTTATTCGATGATATCTGATAAAGTTAGATGCAAACTCATTCAAATAAATAAGAAATGTTGGAATTCGACATCAAATTAGGAAGATAGACTTTGAAAATTTTCAATTATCACAAAGTGACAGTTGACCTCAATGAGCTTCAATGGATGTTATTCGATGATATCTGAAAAAGTTAGATGCAAACTCACTCAAATATATAAGAAATGTTGGAATTCGACATCAGATTAGGAAGATAGACTTTGAAAATTTTCAATTATCACAAAGTGACAGTTGAACTCAATGAGCTTCAATGGATGTTATTCGATGATATCTGATAAAGTTAGATGCAAACTCACTCAGATATATGAGAAATGTTGAAATTCGACTTCAAATTAGGAAGATAGACTTTGAAAATTTTCAATTAACACAAAGTGACAGTTGACCTCAATGAGCTTCAATGGATGTTATTCGATGATATCTGATAAAGTTAGATGCAAACTCACTCAAATATATAAGAAATGTTGGAATTCGACATCAGATTAGGAAGATGGACTTTAAAAATTTTCAATTATCACAAAGTGACAGTTGACCTCAATGGGCTTCAACGGATGTTAATCGACGATATCTGACAAAGTAAGATGCAAACTCACTCAAATATATAAGAAATGTTGAAATTCGTCTTCAAATTAGGAAGATAGACTTTGAAAATTTTCAATTAACACAAAGTGACAGTTGACCTCAATGGGCTTCAAAGGATGTTAATCGACGATATCTGACAAAGTTAGATGCAAACTCACTAAAATATATGAGAAATGTTGGAATTTGACTTCAAATTAGGAAGATAGACTTTAAAAATTTTCAATTAACACAAAGTGACAGTTGACCTCAATGAGCTTCAATGGATGTTATTCGATGATATCTCATAAAGTTAGATGCAAACTGACTCAAATATATAAGAAATGTTGAAATTCGACTTCAAATTAGGAAGATAGACTTTGAAAATTTTCAATTATCACAAAGTGACAGTTGAGCTCAATGAACTTCACTGGATGTTATTCGATGATATCTGATAAAGTTAGATGCAAACTCATTCAAATATATAAGAAATGTTGGAATTCGACTTCAAATTAGGAAGATAGACTTTGAAAATTTTCAATTATCACAAAGTGACAGTTGAGCTCAATGAACTTCACTGGATGTTATTCGATGATATCTGATAAAGTTAGATGCGAACTCATTCAAATATATAAGAAATGTTGGAATTCGACATCAAATTAGGAAGATAGACTTTGAAAATTTTCAATTATCACAAAGTGACAGTTGAACTCAATGAGCTTCAATGGATGTTATTCGATGATATCTGATAAAGTTAGATGCAAACTCATTCAGATATATGAGAAATGTTGGAATTCGACTTCAAATTAGGAAGATAGACTTTGAAAATTTTCAATTATCACAAAGTGACAGTTGACCTCAATGAGCTTCAATGGATGTTATTCGATGATATCTGATAAAGTTAAATGCAAACTCATTCAAATATATAAGAAATGTTGGAATTTGACATCAAATTAGGAAGATAGACTTTGAAAATTTTCAATTATCACAAAGTGACAGTTGACCTCAATGGGTTTCAATGGATGTTATTCGATGATATCTGACAAAGTTAGATGCAAACTCAGTCGAATATATAAGGAAAGTTGGAATTCGACTTCAAATTAGGAAGATAGACTTGAAAATTTTCAATTATCACAAAGTGACAGTTGAACTCAATGAGCTTCAATGTATGTTATTCGATGATATCTGATAAAGTTAGATGCAAACTCACTCAGATATATGAGAAATGTTGAAATTCGACTTCAAATTAGGAAGATAGACTTTGAAAATTTTCAATCAACACAAAGTGCCAGTTGACCTCAATATATAAGAAATGTTGGAATTCGACTTCAAATTAGGAAGATAGACTTTGAAAATTTTCAATTATCACAAAGTGACAGTTGAGCTCAATGAACTTCACTGGATGTTATTCGATGATATCTGATAAAGTTAGATGCAAACTCATTCAAATATATAAGAAATGTTGGAATTCGACTTCAAATTAGGAAGATAGACTTTGAAAATTTTCAATTATCACAAAGTGACAGTTGAGCTCAATGAACTTCACTGGATGTTATTCGATGATATCTGATAAAGTTAGATGCGAACTCATTCAAATATATAAGAAATGTTGGAATTCGACATCAAATTAGGAAGATAGACTTTGAAAATTTCCAATTATCACAAAGTGAGAGTTGAGCTCAATGAACTTCACTGGATGTTATTCGATGATATCTGATAAAGTTAGATGCAAACTCATTCAAATATATAAGAAATTTTGGAATTGGATATCAAATTAGAAAGATGGACTTTGAAAATTTTCAATTATCACAAAGTGACAGTTGAACTCAATGAGCTTCAATGGATGTTATTCGATGATATCTGATAAAGTTAGATGCAAACTCATTCAGATATATGAGAAATGTTGGAATTCGACTTCAAATTAATAAAATAGACTTTGAAAATTTTCAATTATCACAAAGTGACAGTTGACCTCAATGAGCTTCAATGGATGTTATTCGATGATATCTGATAAAGTTAGATGCAAACTCACTCAGATATATGAGGAATGTTGAAATTCGACTTCAAATTAGGAAGATAGACTTTGAAAATTTTCAATTAACACAAAGTGACAGTTGACCTCAATGAGCTTCAATGGATGTTATTCGATGATATCTGATAAAGTTAGATGCAAACTCACTCAAATATATAAGAAATGTTGGAATTCGACATCATATTAGGAAGATAGACTTTAAAAATTTTCAATTATCACAAAGTGACAGTTGACCTCAATGGGCTTCAACGGATGTTAATCGACGATATCTGACAAAGTTAGATGCAAACTCACTCAAATATATAAGAAATGTTGAAATTCGACTTCAAATTAGGAAGATAGACTTTGAAAATTTTCAATTAACACAAAGTGACAGTTGACCTCAATGGGCTTCAAAGGATGTTAATCGACGATATCTGACAAAGTTAGATGCAAACTCACTCAAATATATGAGAAATGTTGAAATTTGACTTCAAATTAGGAAGATAGACTTTAAAAATTTTCAATTAACACAAAGTGACAGTTGACCTCAATGGGCTTCAAAGGATGTTAATCGACGATATCTGACAAAGTTAGATGCAACCTCACTCAAATATATGAGAAATGTTGAAATTTGCTTCAAATTAGGAAGATAGACTTAAAAAATTTTCAATTAACACAAAGTGACAGTTGACCTCAATGAGCTTCAATGGATGTTATTCGTTGATATCTGATGAAGTTAGAATCAAACTCACTCAGATATATGAGAAATGTTGAAATTCGACTTCAAATTAGGAAGATAGACATTGAAAATTTTCAATTATCACAAAGTGACCGTTGACCTCAATGGGCTTCAAAGGATGTTAATCGACGATATCTGACAAAGATAGATGCAAACTCACTCAAATATATAAGAAATGTTGAAATTCGACTTCGAATGAGGAAGATAGACTTTGAAAATTTTCAATTATCACAAAGTGAGAGTTGAGCTCAATGAACTTCACTGGATGTTATTCGATGATATCTGATAAAGTTAGATACAAACTCATTCAAATATATAAGAAATTTTGGAATTGGATATCAAATTAGAAAGATGGACTTTGAAAATTTTCAATTATCACAAAGTGACAGTTGAACTCAATGAGCTTCAATGGATGTTATTCGATGATATCTGATAAAGTTAGATGCAAACTCATTCAGATATATGAGAAATGTTGAAATTCGACTTCGAATGAGGAAGATAGACTTTGAAAATTTTCAATTAACACAAAGTGACAGTTGACCTCAATGGGCTTCAAAGGATGTTAATCGACGATATCTGACAAAGTTAGATGCAAACTCACTCAAATATATGAGAAATGTTGAAATTTGCTTCAAATTAGGAAGATAGACTTAAAAAATTTTCAATTAACACAAAGTGACAGTTGACCTCAATGAGCTTCAATGGATGTTATTCGTTGATATCTGATGAAGTTAGAATCAAACTCACTCAGATATATGAGAAATGTTGAAATTCGACTTCAAATTAGGAAGATAGACATTGAAAATTTTCAATTATCACAAAGTGACCGTTGACCTCAATGGGCTTCAAAGGATGTTAATCGACGATATCTGACAAAGATAGATGCAAACTCACTCAAATATATGAGAAATGTTGAAATTCGACTTCAAATTAGGAAGATAGACTTTGAAAATTTTCAATTATCATAAAGTGACAGATGATATCTGAAAAAGTTAGATGCAAACTCACTCAAATATATGAGAAATGTTGAAATTCGACTTCGAATGAGGAAGATAGACTTTGAAAATTTTCAATTAACACAAAGTGACAGTTGACCTCAATGGGCTTCAAAGGATGTTAATCGACGATATCTGACAAAGTAAGATGCAAACTGACTCAAATATATAAGAAATGTTGAAATTCGACTTCAAATTAGGAAGATAGACTTTGAAAATTTTCAATTAACACAAATTGACAGTTGACCTCAATGAGCTTCAATGGATGTTATTCGATGATATCTGAAAAAGTTAGATGCAAACTCACTCAAATATATGAGAAATGTTGAAATTCGACTTCGAATGAGGAAGATAGACTTTGAAAATTTTCAATTAACACAAAGTGACAGTTGACCTCAATGGGCTTCAAAGGATGTTAATCGACGATATCTGACAAAGTTAGATGCAAACTCACTCAAATATATGAGGAATGTTGAAATTTGCTTCAAATTAGGAAGATAGACTTAAAAAATTTTCAATTAACACAAAGTGACAGTTGACCTCAATGGGCTTCAATGGATGTTATTCGATGATATCTGACAAAGTTAGATGCAAACTCAGTCGAATATATAAGGAAAGTTGGAATTCGACATCAGATTAGGAAGATAGACTTTGAAAATTTTCAATTATCACAAAGTGACAGTTGAACTCAATGAGCTTCAATGGATGTTATTCGATGATATCTGATAAAGTTAGATGCAAACTCACTCAAATATATGAGAAATGTTGAAATTCGACTTCGAATGAGGAAGATAGACTTTGAGAATTTTCAATTAACACAAATTGACAGTTGACCTCAATGAGCTTCAATGGATGTTATTCGATGATATCTGAAAAATTTAGATGCAAACTCACTCAAATATATGAGAAATGTTGAAATTCGACTTCGAATGAGGAAGATAGACTTTGAAAATTTTCAATTAACACAAAGTGACAGTTGACCTCAATGGGCTTCAAAGGATGTTAATCGACGATATCTGACAAAGTTAGATGCAAACTGACTCAAATATATAAGAAATGTTGAAATTCGACTTCAAATTAGGAAGATAGACTTTGAAAATTTTCAATTAACACAAATTGACAGTTGACCTCAATGAGCTTCAATGGATGTTATTCGATGATATCTGAAAAAGTTAGATGCAAACTCACTCAAATATATGAGAAATGTTGAAATTCGACTTCGAATGAGGAAGATAGACTTTGAAAATTTTCAATTAACACAAAGTGACAGTTGACCTCAATGGGCTTCAAAGGATGTTAATCGACGATATCTGACAAAGTTAGATGCAAACTCACTCAAATATATGAGAAATGTTGAAATTTGCTTCAAATTAGGAAGATAGACTTAAAAAATTTTCAATTAACACAAAGTGACAGTTGACCTCAATGAGCTTCAATGGATGTTATTCGTTGATATCTGATGAAGTTAGAATCAAACTCACTCAGATATATGAGAAATGTTGAAATTCGACTTCAAATTAGGAAGATAGACATTGAAAATTTTCAATTATCACAAAGTGACCGTTGACCTCAATGGGCTTCAAAGGATGTTAATCGACGATATCTGACAAAGATAGATGCAAACTCACTCAAATATATAAGAAATGTTGAAATTCGACTTCGAATGAGGAAGATAGACTTTGAAAATTTTCAATTAACACAAAGTGACAGTTGACCTCAATGGGCTTCAAAGGATGTTAATCGACGATATCTGACAAAGTTAGATGCAAACTGACTCAAATATATAAGAAATGTTGAAATTCGACTTCAAATTAGGAAGATAGACTTTGAAAATTTTCAATTATCACAAAGTGAGAGTTGAGCTCAATGAACTTCACTGGATGTTATTCGATGATATCTGATAAAGTTAGATGCAAACTCATTCAAATATATAAGAAATTTTGGAATTGGATATCAAATTAGAAAGATGGACTTTGAAAATTTTCAATTATCACAAAGTGACAGTTGAACTCAATGAGTTTCAATGGATGTTATTCGATGATATCTGATAAAGTTAGATGCAAACTCATTCAGATATATGAGAAATGTTGAAATTCGACTTCGAATGAGGAAGATAGACTTTGAAAATTTTCAATTAACACAAAGTGACAGTTGACCTCAATGGGCTTCAAAGGATGTTAATCGACGATATCTGACAAAGTTAGATGCAAACTCACTCAAATATATAAGAAATGTTGGAATTCGACATCATATTAGGAAGATAGACTTTAAAAATTTTCAATTATCACAAAGTGACAGTTGACCTCAATGGGCTTCAACGGATGTTAATCGACGATATCTGACAAAGTTAGATGCAAACTCACTCAAATATATAAGAAATGTTGAAATTCGACTTCAAATTAGGAAGATAGACTTTGAAAATTTTCAATTAACACAAAGTGACAGTTGACCTCAATGGGCTTCAAAGGATGTTAATCGACGATATCTGACAAAGTTAGATGCAAACTGACTCAAATATATGAGAAATGTTGAAATTCGACTTCAAATTAGGAAGATAGACTTTGACAATTTTAAATTATCACAAAGTGAGAGTTGAGCTCAATGAACTTCACTGGATGTTATTCGATGATATCTGATAAAGTTAGATGCAAACTCATTCAAATATATAAGAAATTTTGGAATTGGATATCAAATTAGAAAGATGGACTTTAAAAATTTTCAATTATCACAAAGTGACAGTTGAACTCAATGAGCTTCAATGGATGTTATTCGATGATATCTGATAAAGTTAGATGCAAACTCATTCAGATATATGAGAAATGTTGGAATTCGACTTCAAATTAGGAAGATAGACTTTGAAAATTTTCAATTAACACAAAGTGACAGTTGACCTCAATGAGCTTCAATGGATGTTATTCGATGATATCTGATAAAGTTAGATGCAAACTCACTCAAATATATAAGAAATGTTGGAATTCGAAATCATATTAGGAAGATAGACTTTAAAAATTTTCAATTATCACAAAGTGACAGTTGACCTCAATGGGCTTCAACGGATGTTAATCGACGATATCTGACAAAGTTAGATGCAAACTCACTCAAATATATAAGAAATGTTGAAATTCGACTTCAAATTAGGAAGATAGACTTTGAAAATTTTCAATTAACACAAAGTGACAGTTGACCTCAATGGGCTTCAAAGGATGTTAATCGACGATATCTGACAAAGTTAGATGCAAACTCACTCAAATATATGAGAAATGTTGAAATTTGCTTCAAATTAGGAAGATAGACTTAAAAAATTTTCAATTAACACAAAGTGACAGTTGACCTCAATGGGCTTCAATGGATGTTATTCGATGATATCTGACAAAGTTAGATGCAAACTCAGTCGAATATATAAGGAAAGTTGGAATTCGACATCAGATTAGGAAGATAGACTTTGAAAATTTTCAATTATCACAAAGTGACAGTTGAACTCAATGAGCTTCAATGGATGTTATTCGATGATATCTGATAAAGTTAGATGCAAACTCACTCAAATATATGAGAAATGTTGAAATTCGACTTCGAATGAGGAAGATAGACTTTGAGAATTTTCAATTAACACAAATTGACAGTTGACCTCAATGAGCTTCAATGGATGTTATTCGATGATATCTGAAAAATTTAGATGCAAACTCACTCAAATATATGAGAAATGTTGAAATTCGACTTCGAATGAGGAAGATAGACTTTGAAAATTTTCAATTAACACAAAGTGACAGTTGACCTCAATGGGCTTCAAAGGATGTTAATCGACGATATCTGACAAAGTTAGATGCAAACTCACTCATATGTATGAGAAATGTTGAAATTTGACTTCAAATTAGGAAGATAGACTTTAAAAATTTTCAATTAACACAAAGTGACAGTAGACCTCAATGAGCTTCAATGGATGTTATCCGTTGATATCTGATAAAGTTAGATGCAAACTCACTCAAATATATGAGAAATGTTGAAATTCGACTTCAAATTAGGAAGATAGACTTTGAAAATTTTCAATTATCATAAAGTGACAGATGATATCTGAAAAAGTTAGATGCAAACTCACTCAAATATATGAGAAATGTTGAAATTCGACTTCGAATGAGGAAGATAGACTTTGAAAATTTTCAATTAACACAAAGTGACAGTTGACCTCAATGGGCTTCAAAGGATGTTAATCGACGATATCTGACAAAGTTAGATGCAAACTGACTCAAATATATAAGAAATGTTGAAATTCGACTTCAAATTAGGAAGATAGACTTTGAAAATTTTCAATTAACACAAATTGACAGTTGACCTCAATGAGCTTCAATGGATGTTATTCGATGATATCTGAAAAAGTTAGATGCAAACTCACTCAAATATATGAGAAATGTTGAAATTCGACTTCGAATGAGGAAGATAGACTTTGAAAATTTTCAATTAACACAAAGTGACAGTTGACCTCAATGGGCTTCAAAGGATGTTAATCGACGATATCTGACAAAGTTAGATGCAAACTGACTCAAATATATAAGAAATGTTGAAATTCGACTTCAAATTAGGAAGATAGACTTTGAAAATTTTCAATTAACACAAATTGACAGTTGACCTCAATGAGCTTCAATGGATGTTATTCGATGATATCTGAAAAATTTAGATGCAAACTCACTCAAATATATGAGAAATGTTGAAATTCGACTTCGAATGAGGAAGATAGACTTTGAAAATTTTCAATTAACACAAAGTGACAGTTGACCTCAATGGGCTTCAAAGGATGTTAAACGACGATATCTGACAAAGTTAGATGCAAACTCACTCAAATATATGAGAAATGTTGAAATTTGCTTCAAATTAGGAAGATAGACTTAAAAAATTTTCAATTAACACAAAGTGACAGTTGACCTCAATGAGCTTCAATGGATGTTATTCGTTGATATCTGATGAAGTTAGAATCAAACTCACTCAGATATATGAGAAATGTTGAAATTCGACTTCAAATTAGGAAGATAGACATTGAAAATTTTCAATTATCACAAAGTGACCGTTGACCTCAATGGGCTTCAAAGGATGTTAATCGACGATATCTGACAAAGATAGATGCAAACTCACTCAAATATATAAGAAATGTTGAAATTCGACTTCGAATGAGGAAGATAGACTTTGAAAATTTTCAATTAACACAAAGTGACAGTTGACCTCAATGGGCATCAAAGGATGTTAATCGACGATATCTGACAAAGTTAGATGCAAACTGACTCAAATATATAAGAAATGTTGAAATTCGACTTCAAATTAGGAAGATAGACTTTGAAAATTTTCAATTATCACAAAGTGAGAGTTGAGCTCAATGAACTTCACTGGATGTTATTCGATGATATCTGATAAAGTTAGATGCAAACTCATTCAAATATATAAGAAATTTTGGAATTGGATATCAAATTAGAAAGATGGACTTTGAAAATTTTCAATTATCACAAAGTGACAGTTGAACTCAATGAGCTTCAATGGATGTTATTCGATGATATCTGATAAAGTTAAATGCAAACTCATTCAAATATATAAGAAATGTTGGAATTCGACATCAAATTAGGAAGATAGACTTTGAAAATTTTCAATTATCACAAAGTGACAGTTGAACTCAATGAGCTTCAATGGATGTTATTCGATGATATCTGATAAAGTTAGATGCAAACTCACTCAGATATATGAGGAATGTTGAAATTCGACTTCAAATTAGGAAGATAGACTTTGAAAATTTTCAATTAACACAAAGTGACAGTTGACCTCAATGAGCTTCAATGGATGTTATTCGATGATATCTGATAAAGTTAGATGCAAACTCACTCAAATATATAAGAAATGTTGGAATTCGACATCAGATTAGGAAGATAGACTTTAAAAATTTTCAATTATCACAAAGTGACAGTTGACCTCAATGGGCTTCAACGGATGTTAATCGACGATATCTGACAAAGTTAGATGCAAACTCACTCAAATATATAAGAAATGTTGAAATTCGACTTCAAATTAGGAAGATAGACTTTGAAAATTTTCAATTAACACAAAGTGACAGTTGACCTCAATGGGCTTCAAAGGATGTTATTCGATGATATCTGATAAAGTTAGATGCAAACTCACTCAGATATATGAGGAATGTTGAAATTCGACTTCAAATTAGGAAGATAGACTTTGAAAATTTTCAATTAACACAAAGTGACAGTTGACCTCAATGAGCTTCAATGGATGTTATTCGATGATATCTGATAAAGTTAGATGCAAACTCACTCAAATATATAAGAAATGTTGGAATTCGACATCAGATTAGGAAGATAGACTTTAAAAATTTTCAATTATCACAAAGTGACAGTTGACCTCAATGGGCTTCAACGGATGTTAATCGACGATATCTGACAAAGTTAGATGCAAACTCACTCAAATATATAAGAAATGTTGAAATTCGACTTCAAATTAGGAAGATAGACATTGAAAATTTTCAATTAACACAAAGTGACAGTTGACCTCAATGGGCTTCAAAGGATGTTAATCGACGATATCTGACAAAGTTAGATGCAAACTCACTCAAATATATGAGAAATGTTGAAATTTGACTTCAAATTAGGAAGATAGACTTTAAAAATTTTCAATTAACACAAAGTGACAGTTGACCTCAATGAGCTTCAATGGATGTTATTCGATGATATCTGAAAAAGTTAGATGCAAACTCACTCAAATATATGAGGAATGTTGAAATTCGACTTCGGATGAGGAAGATAGACTTTGAGAATTTTCAATTAACACAAAGTAACAGTTGACCTCAATGGGCTTCAAAGGATGTTAATCGACGATATCTGACAAAGTTAGATGCAAACTCACTCATATGTATGAGAAATGTTGAAATTTGACTTCAAATTAGGAAGATAGACTTTAAAAATTTTCAATTAACACAAAGTGACAGTTGACCTCAATGAGCTTCAATGGATGTTATCCGTTGATATCTGATAAAGTTAGATGCAAACTCACTCAAATATATGAGAAATGTTGAAATTCGACTTCAAATTAGGAGGATAGACTTTGAAAATTTTCAATTATCATAAAGTGACAGATGATATCTGAAAAAGTTAGATGCAAACTCACTCAAATATATGAGAAATGTTGAAATTCGACTTCGAATGAGGAAGATAGACTTTGAAAATTTTCAATTAACACAAAGTGACAGTTGACCTCAATGGGCTTCAAAGGATGTTAATCGACGATATCTGACAAAGTTAGATGCAAACTGACTCAAATATATAAGAAATGTTGAAATTCGACTTCAAATTAGGAAGATAGACTTTGAAAATTTTCAATTAATACAAATTGACAGTTGACCTCAATGAGCTTCAATGGATGTTATTCGATGATATCTGAAAAAGTTAGATGCAAACTCACTCAAATATATGAGAAATGTTGAAATTCGACTTCGAATGAGGAAGATAGACTTTGAAAATTTTCAATTAACACAAAGTGACAGTTGACCTCAATGGGCTTCAAAGGATGTTAATCGACGATATCTGACAAAGTTAGATGCAAACTCACTCAAATATATGAGAAATGTTGAAATTTGCTTCAAATTAGGAAGATAGACTTAAAAAATTTTCAATTAACCCAAAGTGACAGTTGACCTCAATGAGCTTCAATGGATGTTATTCGTTGATATCTGATGAAGTTAGAATCAAACTCACTCAGATATATGAGAAATGTTGAAATTCGACTTCAAATTAGGAAGATAGACATTGAAAATTTTCAATTATCACAAAGTGACCGTTGACCTCAATGGGCTTCAAAGGATGTTAATCGACGATATCTGGCAAAGATAGATGCAAACTCACTCAAATATATAAGAAATGTTGAAATTCGACTTCGAATGAGGAAGATAGACTTTGAAAATTTTCAATTAACACAAAGTGACAGTTGACCTCAATGGGCTTCAAAGGATGTTAATCGACGATATCTGACAAAGTTAGATGCAAACTCACTCAAATATATGAGAAATGTTGAAATTCGACTTCAAATTAGGAAGATAGACTTTGAAAATTTTCAATTATCATAAAGTGACAGATGATATCTGAAAAAGTTAGATGCAAACTCACTCAAATATATGAGAAATGTTGAAATTCGACTTCGAATGAGGAAGATAGACTTTGAAAATTTTTAATTAACACAAAGTGACAGTTTACCTCAATGGGCTTCAAAGGATGTTAATCGACGATATCTGACAAAGTTAGATGCAAACTCACTCAAATATATGAGAAATGTTGAAATTTGACTTCAAATTAGGAAGATAGACTTCAAAAATTTTCAATTAACACAAAGTGACAGTTGACCTCAATGAGCTTCAATGGATGTTATTCGATGATATCTGAAAAAGTTAGATACAAACTCACTCAAATATATGAGAAATGTTGAAATTCGACTTCGAATGAGGAAGATAGACTTTGAAAATTTTCAATTAACACAAAGTGACAGTTGACCTCAATGGGCTTCAAAGAATGTTAATCGACGATATCTGACAAAGTTAGATGCAAACTCACTCAAATATATGAGAAATGTTGAAATTTGACTTCAAATTAGGAAGATAGACTTTGAAAATTTTCATTTAACACAAATTGACAGTTGACCTCAATGAGCTTCAATGGATGTTATTCGATGATATCTGAAAAAGTTAGATGCAAACTCACTCAAATATATGAGAAATGTTGAAATTCGGCTTCAAATTAGGAAGATAGACTTTGAAAATTTTCAATTATCATAAAGTGACAGATGATATCTGAAAAAGTTAGATGCAAACTCACTCAAATATATGAGAAATGTTGAAATTCGACTTCGAATGAGGAAGATAGACTTTGAAAATTTTCAAATAACACAAAGTGACATTTGACCTCAATGGGCTTCAAAGGATGTTAATCGACGATATCTGACAAAGTTAGATGCAAACTCACTCAAATATATGAGAAATGTTGAAATTTGACTTCAAATTAGGATGATGGACTTTGAAAATTTTCAATTATCATAAAGTGACAGATGATATCTGAAAAAGTTAGATGCAAACTCACTCAAATATATGAGAAATGTTGAAATTCGACTTCGAATGAGGAAGATAGACTTTGAAAATTTTCAATTAACACAAATTGACAGTTGACCTCAATGAGCTTCAATGGATGTTATTCGATGATATCTGAAAAAGTTAGATACAAACTCACTCAAATATATGAGAAATGTTGAAATTCGACTTCAAATTAGGAAGATAGACTTTGAAAATTTTCAATTAACACAAATTGACAGTTGACCTCAATGAGCTTCAATGGATGTTATTCGATGATATCTGAAAAAGTTAGATGCAAACTCACTCAAATATATGAGAAATGTTGAAATTCGACTTCGAATGAGGAAGATAGACTTTGAAAATTTTCAATTAACACAAAGTGACAGTTGACCTCAATGGGCTTCAAAGAATGTTAATCGACGATATCTGACAAAGTTAGATGCAAACTCACTCAAATATATGGGAAATGTTGAAATTTGCTTCAAATTAGGAAGATAGACTTAAAAAATTTTCAATTAACACAAAGTGACAGTTGACCTCAATGAGCTTCAATGGATGTTATACGTTGATATCTGATAAAGTTAGATACAAACTCACTCAAATATATGAGAAATGTTGAAATTCGGCTTCAAATTAGGAAGATAGACTTTGAAAATTTTCAATTATCATAAAGTGACAGATGATATCTGAAAAAGTTAGATGCAAACTCACTCAAATATATGAGAAATGTTGAAATTCGACTTCGAATGAGGAAGATAGACTTTGAAAATTTTCAAATAACACAAAGTGACATTTGACCTCAATGGGCTTCAAAGGATGTTAATCGACGATATCTGACAAAGTTAGATGCAAACTCACTCAAATATATGAGAAATGTTGAAATTTGACTTCAAATTAGGATGATGGACTTTGAAAATTTTCAATTATCATAAAGTGACAGATGATATCTGAAAAAGTTAGATGCAAACTCACTCAAATATATGAGAAATGTTGAAATTCGACTTCGAATGAGGAAGATAGACTTTGAAAATTTTCAATTAACACAAATTGACAGTTGACCTCAATGAGCTTCAATGGATGTTATTCGATGATATCTGAAAAAGTTAGATACAAACTCACTCAAATATATGAGAAATGTTGAAATTCGACTTCAAATTAGGAAGATAGACTTTGAAAATTTTCAATTAACACAAATTGACAGTTGACCTCAATGAGCTTCAATGGATGTTATTCGATGATATCTGAAAAAGTTAGATGCAAACTCACTCAAATATATGAGAAATGTTGAAATTCGACTTCGAATGAGGAAGATAGACTTTGAAAATTTTCAATTAACACAAAGTGACAGTTGACCTCAATGGGCTTCAAAGAATGTTAATCGACGATATCTGACAAAGTTAGATGCAAACTCACTCAAATATATGGGAAATGTTGAAATTTGCTTCAAATTAGGAAGATAGACTTAAAAAATTTTCAATTAACACAAAGTGACAGTTGACCTCAATGAGCTTCAATGGATGTTATACGTTGATATCTGATAAAGTTAGATACAAACTCACTCAAATATATGAGAAATGTTGAAATTCGACTTCAAATTAGGAAGATAGACTTTGAAAATTTTCAATTAACACAAATTGACAGTTGACCTCAATGAGCTTCAATGGATGTTATTCGATGATATCTGAAAAAGTTAGATGCAAACTCACTCAAATATATGAGAAATGTTGAAATTCGACTTCGAATGAGGAAGATAGACTTTGAAAATTTTCAATTAACACAAAGTGACAGTTGACCTCAATGGGCTTCAAAGGATGTTAATCGACGATATCTGACAAAGTTAGATGCAAACTCACTCAAATATATGAGAAATGTTGAAATTCGACTTCGAATGAGGAAGATAGACTTTGAAAATTTTCAATTAACACAAAGTGACAGTTGACCTCAATGGGCTTCAAAGGATGTTAATCGACGATATCTGAAAAAGTTAGATGCAAACTCACTCAAATATATGAGAAATGTTGAAATTTGACTTCAAATTAGGAAGATAGACTTTGAAAATTTTCAATTAACACAAATTGACAGTTGACCTCAATGAGCTTCAATGGATGTTATTCGATGATATCTGAAAAAGTTAGATGCAAACTCACTCAAATATATGAGAAATGTTGAAATTCGACTTCAAATTAGGAAGATAGACTTTGAAAATTTTCAATTAACACAAATTGACAGTTGACCTCAATGAGCTTCAATGGATGTTATTCGAGGATATCTGAAAAAGTTAGATGCAAACTCACTCAAATATATGAGAAATGTTGAAATTCGGCTTCAAATTAGGAAGATAGACTTTGAAAATTTTCAATTATCATAAAGTGACAGATGATATCTGAAAAAGTTAGATGCAAACTCACTCAAATATATGAGAAATGTTGAAATTCGACTTCGAATGAGGAAGATAGACTTTGAAAATTTTCAATTAACACAAATTGACAGTTGACCTCAATGAGCTTCAATGGATGTTATTCGATGATATCTGAAACAGTTAGATGCAAACTCACGCAAATATATGAGAAATGTTGAAATTTGACTTCAAATTAGGAAGATAGACTTTGAAAATTTTCAATTAACACAAAGTGACAGTTGAACTCAATGGGCTTCAAAGGATGTTAATCGACGATATCTGACAAAGTTAGATGCAAACTCACTCAAATATATGAGAAATGTTGAAATTTGACTTCAAATTAGGAAGATAGACTTTGAAAATTTTCAATTAACACAAAGTGACAGTTGACCTCAATGAGCTTCAATGGATGTTATTCGATGATATCTGAAAAAGTTAGATGCAAACTCACGCAAATATATGAGAAATGTTGAAATTTGACTTCAAATTAGGAAGATAGACTTTGAAAATTTTCAATTAACACAAAGTGACAGTTGAACTCAATGGGCTTCAAAGGATGTTAATCGACGATATCTGACAAAGTTAGATGCAAACTCACTCAAATATATGAGAAATGTTGAAATTTGACTTCAAATTAGGAAGATAGACTTAAAAAATTTTCAATTAACACAAAGTGACAGTTGACCTCAATGAGCTTCAATGGATGTTATTCGTTGATATCTGATAAAGTTAGATACAAACTCACTTAAATATATGAGAAATGTTGAAATTCGACCTCAAATTAGGTAGATAGACTTTGAAAATTTTCAATTAACACAAATTGACAGTTGACCTCAATGAGCTTCAATGGATCTTATTCGATGATATCTGAAAAAGTTACATGCAAACTCACTCAAATATATGAGAAATGTTGAAATTCGACTTCGAATGAGGAAGATAGACTTTGAAAATTTTCAATTAACACAAAGTGACAGTTGATCTCAATGGGCTTCAAAGGATGTTAATCGACGATATCTGACAAAGTTAGATGCAAACTCACTCAAATATATGAGAAATGTTGAAATTTGACTTCAAATTAGGAAGATAGACTTTGAAAATTTTCAATTAACACAAATTGACAGTTGACCTCAATGAGCTTCAATGGATGTTATTCGATGATATCTGAAAAAGTTAGATGCAAACTCACTCATATATATGAGAAATGTTGAAATTCGACTTCAAATCAGGAAGATAGACTTTGAAAATTTTCAATTAACAAAAATTGACAGTTGACCTCAATGAGCTTCAAAGGATGTTAATCGACGATATCTGACAAAGTTAGATGCAAACTCACTCAAATATATGAGAAATGTTGAAATTTGACTTCAAATTAGGAAGATAGACTTTGAAAATTTTCAATTAACACAAATTGACAGTTGACCTCAATGAGCTTCAATGGATGTTATTCGATGATATCTGAAAAAGTTAGATGCAAACTCACTCAAATATATGAGAAATGTTGAAATTCGACTTCAAATTAGGAAGATAGACTTTGAAAATTTTCAATTAACACAAATTGACAGTTGACCTCAATGAGCTTCAATGGATGTTATTCGATGATATCTGAAAAAGTTAGATGCAAACTCACTCAAATATATGAGAAATGTTGAAATTCGACTTCAAATTAGGAAGATAGACTTTGAAAATTTTCAATTAACACAAATTGACAGTTGACCTCAATGAGCTTCAATGGATGTTATTCGAGGATATCTGAAAAAGTTAGATGCAAACTCACTCAAATATATGAGAAATGTTGAAATTCGGCTTCAAATTAGGAAGATAGACTTTGAAAATTTTCAATTATCATAAAGTGACAGATGATATCTGAAAAAGTTAGATGCAAACTCACTCAAATATATGAGAAATGTTGAAATTCGACTTCGAATGAGGAAGATAGACTTTGAAAATTTTCAATTAACACAAATTGACAGTTGACCTCAATGAGCTTCAATGGATGTTATTCGATGATATCTGAAAAAGTTAGATGCAAACTCACGCAAATATATGAGAAATGTTGAAATTTGACTTCAAATTAGGAAGATAGACTTTGAAAATTTTCAATTAACACAAAGTGACAGTTGAACTCAATGGGCTTCAAAGGATGTTAATCGACGATATCTGACAAAGTTAGATGCAAACTCACTCAAATATATGAGAAATGTTGAAATTTGACTTCAAATTAGGAAGATAGACTTAAAAAATTTTCAATTAACACAAAGTGACAGTTGACCTCAATGAGCTTCAATGGATGTTATTCGTTGATATCTGATAAAGTTAGATACAAACTCACTTAAATATATGAGAAATGTTGAAATTCGACCTCAAATTAGGTAGATAGACTTTGAAAATTTTCAATTAACACAAATTGACAGTTGACCTCAATGAGCTTCAATGGATCTTATTCGATGATATCTGAAAAAGTTACATGCAAACTCACTCAAATATATGAGAAATGTTGAAATTCGACTTCGAATGAGGAAGATAGACTTTGAAAATTTTCAATTAACACAAAGTGACAGTTGATCTCAATGGGCTTCAAAGGATGTTAATCGACGATATCTGACAAAGTTAGATGCAAACTCACTCAAATATATGAGAAATGTTGAAATTTGACTTCAAATTAGGAAGATAGACTTTGAAAATTTTCAATTAACACAAATTGACAGTTGACCTCAATGAGCTTCAATGGATGTTATTCGATGATATCTGAAAAAGTTAGATGCAAACTCACTCATATATATGAGAAATGTTGAAATTCGACTTCAAATCAGGAAGATAGACTTTGAAAATTTTCAATTAACAAAAATTGACAGTTGACCTCAATGAGCTTCAAAGGATGTTAATCGACGATATCTGACAAAGTTAGATGCAAACTCACTCAAATATATGAGAAATGTTGAAATTTGACTTCAAATTAGGAAGATAGACTTTGAAAATTTTCAATTAACACAAATTGACAGTTGACCTCAATGAGCTTCAATGGATGTTATTCGATGATATCTGAAAAAGTTAGATGCAAACTCACTCAAATATATGAGAAATGTTGAAATTCGACTTCAAATTAGGAAGATAGACTTTGAAAATTTTCAATTAACACAAATTGACAGTTGACCTCAATGAGCTTCAATGGATGTTATTCGAGGATATCTGAAAAAGTTAGATGCAAACTCACTCAAATATATGAGAAATGTTGAAATTCGGCTTCAAATTAGGAAGATAGACTTTGAAAATTTTCAATTATCATAAAGTGACAGATGATATCTGAAAAAGTTAGATGCAAACTCACTCAAATATATGAGAAATGTTGAAATTCGACTTCGAATGAGGAAGATAGACTTTGAAAATTTTCAATTAACACAAATTGACAGTTGACCTCAATGAGCTTCAATGGATGTTATTCGATGATATCTGAAAAAGTTAGATGCAAACTCACGCAAATATATGAGAAATGTTGAAATTTGACTTCAAATTAGGAAGATAGACTTTGAAAATTTTCAATTAACACAAAGTGACGGTTGAACTCAATGGGCTTCAAAGGATGTTAATCGACGATATCTGACAAAGTTAGATGCAAACTCACTCAAATATATGAGAAATGTTGAAATTTGACTTCAAATTAGGAAGATAGACTTAAAAAATTTTCAATTAACACAAAGTGACAGTTGACCTCAATGAGCTTCAATGGATGTTATTCGTTGATATCTGATAAAGTTAGATACAAACTCACTTAAATATATGAGAAATGTTGAAATTCGACCTCAAATTAGGAAGATAGACTTTGAAAATTTTCAATTAACACAAATTGACAGTTGACCTCAATGAGCTTCAATGGATCTTATTCGATGATATCTGAAAAAGTTACATGCAAACTCACTCAAATATATGAGAAATGTTGAAATTCGACTTCGAATGAGGAAGATAGACTTTGAAAATTTTCAATTAACACAAAGTGACAGTTGATCTCAATGGGCTTCAAAGGATGTTAATCGACGATATCTGACAAAGTTAGATGCAAACTCACTCAAATATATGAGAAATGTTGAAATTTGACTTCAAATTAGGAAGATAGACTTTGAAAATTTTCAATTAACACAAATTGACAGTTGACCTCAATGAGCTTCAATGGATGTTATTCGATGATATCTGAAAAAGTTAGATGCAAACTCACTCATATATATGAGAAATGTTGAAATTCGACTTCAAATCAGGAAGATAGACTTTGAAAATTTTCAATTAACAAAAATTGACAGTTGACCTCAATGAGCTTCAATGGATGTTATTCGATGATATCTGAAAAAGTTAGATGCAAACTCACTCAAATATATGAGAAATGTTGAAATTCGACTTCAAATTAGGAAAATAGACTTTGAAAATTTTCAATTAACACAAATTGACAGTTGACCTCAATGAGCTTCAATGGATGTTATTCGATGATATCTGAAAATGTTAGATGCAAACTCACTCAAATATATGAGAAATGTTGAAATTCGACTTCGAATGAGGAAGATAGACTTTGGAAATTTTTAATTAACACAAAGTGACAGTTGACCTCAATGGGCTTCAAAGGATGTTAATCGACGATATCTGACAAAGTTAGATGCAAACTCACTCAAATATATGAGAAATGTTGAAATTCGACTTCATATTAGGAAGATAGACTTTGAAAATTTTCAATTATCACAAATTGACAGTTGACCTCAATGAGCTTCAATGGATGTTATTCGATGATATCTGAAAAAGTTAGATGCAAACTCACTCAAATATATGAGAAATGTTGAAATTCGACTTCGAATGAGGAAGATAGACTTTGATAATTTTCAATTAACACAAAGTGACAGTTGACCTCAATGGGCTTCAAAGGATGTTAATCGACGATATCTGACAAAGTTAGATGCAAACTCACTCAAATATATGAGAAATGTTGAAATTTGCTTCAAATTAGGAAGATAGACTTAAAAAATTTTCAATTAACACAAAGTGACAGTTGACCTCAATGAGCTTCAATGGATGTTATTCGTTGATATCCGATAAAGTTAGAGACAAACTCACTCAAATATATGAGAAATGTTGAAATTCGACTTCAAATTAGGAAGATAGACTTTGAAAATTTTCAATTAACACAAATTGACAGTTGACCTCAATGAGCTTCAATGGATGTTATTCGATGATATCTGAAAAAGTTAGATGCAAACTCACTCAAATATATGAGAAATGTTGAAATTCGACTTCGAATGAGGAAGATAGACTTTGAAAATTTTCAATTAACACAAAGTGACAGTTGACCTCAATGGGCTTCAAAGGATGTTAATCGACGATATCTGACAAAGTTAGATGCAAACTCACTCAAATATATGAGAAATGTTGAAATTCGACTTCAAATTAGGAAGATAGACTTTGAAAATTTTCAATTAACACAAATTGACAGTTGACCTCAATGAGCTTCAATGGATGTTATTCGATGATATCTGAAAAAGTTAGATGCAAACTCACTCAAATATATGAGAAATGTTGAAATTCGACTTCGAATGAGGAAGATAGACTTTGAAAATTTTCAATTAACACAAAGTGACAGTTGACCTCAATGAGCTTCAATGGATGTTATTCGATGATATCTGAAAAAGTTAGATGCAAACTCACTCAAATATATGAGAAATGTTGAAATTCGACTTCGAATGAGGAAGATAGACTTTGAAAATTTTCAATTAACACAAAGTGACAGTTGACCTCAATGGGCTTCAAAGGATGTTAATCGACGATATCTGACAAAGTTAGATGCAAACTCACTCAAATATATGAGAAATGTTGAAATTCGACTTCAAATTAGGAAGATAGACTTTAAAAATTTTCAATTAACACAAAGTGACAGTTGACCTCAATGAGCTTCAATGGATGTTATTCGATGATATCTGAAAAAGTTAGATGCAAACTCACTCAAATATATGAGAAATGTTGAAATTCGACTTCGAATGAGGAAGATAGACTTTGAAAATTTTCAATTAACACAAAGTGACAGTTGACCTCAATGGGCTTCAAAGAATGTTAATCGACGATATCTGACAAAGTTAGATGCAAACTCACTCAAATATATGAGAAATGTTGAAATTTGCTTCAAATTAGGAAGATAGACTTAAAAAATTTTCAATTAACACAAAGTGACAGTTGACCTCAATGAGCTTCAATGGATGTTATTCGTTGATATCTGATAAAGTTAGATACAAACTCACTCAAATATATGAGAAATGTTGAAATTCGACTTCAAATTAGGAAGATAGACTTTGAAAATTTTCAATTAACACAAAGTGACAGTTGAACTCAATGGGCTTCAAAGGATGTTAATCGACGATATCTGACAAAGTTAGATGCAAACTCACTCAAATATATGAGAAATGTTGAAATTTGACTTCAAATTAGGAAGATAGACTTTGAAAATTTTCAATTAACACAAATTGACAGTTGACCTCAATGAGCTTCAATGGATGTTATTCGATGATATCTGAAAAAGTTAGATGCAAACTCACTCAAATATATGAGAAATGTTGAAATTTGACTTCAAATTAGGAAGATAGACTTTGAAAATTTTCAATCAACACAAAGTGACAGTTGAACTCAATGGGCTTCAAAGGATGTTAATCGACGATATCTGACAAAGTTAGATGCAAACTCACTCAAATATATGAGAAATGTTGAAATTTGACTTCAAATTAGGAAGATAGACTTAAAAAATTTTCAATTAACACAAAGTGACAGTTGACCTCAATGAGCTTCAATGGATGTTATTCGTTGATATCTGATAAAGTTAGATACAAACTCACTCAAATATATGAGAAATGTTGAAATTCGACTTCAAATTAGGAAGATAGACTTTGAAAATTTTCAATTAACACAAATTGACAGTTGACCTCAATGAGCTTCAATGGATGTTATTCGATGATATCTGAAAAAGTTAGATGCAAACTCACTCAAATATATGAGAAATGTTGAAATTCGACTTCGAATGAGGAAGATAGACTTTGAAAATTTTCAATTAACACAAAGTGACAGTTGACCTCAATGGGCTTCAAAGGATGTTAATCGACGATATCTGACAAAGTTAGATGCAAACTCACTCAAATATATGAGAAATGTTGAAATTTGACTTCAAATTAGGAAGATAGACTTAAAAAATTTTCAATTAACACAAAGTGACAGTTGACCTCAATGAGCTTCAATGGATGTTATTCGTTGATATCTGATAAAGTTAGATACAAACTCACTCAAATATATGAGAAATGTTGAAATTCGACTTCAAATTAGGAAGATAGACTTTGAAAATTTTCAATTAACACAAATTGACAGTTGACCTCAATGAGCTTCAATGGATGTTATTCGATGATATCTGAAAAAGTTAGATGCAAACTCACTCAAATATATGAGAAATGTTGAAATTCGACTTCGAATGAGGAAGATAGACTTTGAAAATTTTCAATTAACACAAAGTGACAGTTGACCTCAATGGGCTTCAAAGGATGTTAATCGACGATATCTGACAAAGTTAGATGCAAACTCACTCAAATATATGAGAAATGTTGAAATTCGACTTCAAATTAGGAAGATAGACTTTGAAAATTTTCAATTAACACAAATTGACAGTTGACCTCAATGAGCTTCAATGGATGTTATTCGATGATATCTGAAAAAGTTAGATGCAAACTCACTCAAATATATGAGAAATGTTGAAATTCGACTTCAAATTAGGAAGATAGACTTTGAAAATTTTCAATTAACACAAATTGACAGTTGACCTCAATGAGCTTCAATGGATGTTATTCGATGATATCTGAAAAAGTTAGATGCAAACTCACTCAAATATATGAGAAATGTTGAAATTCGACTTCGAATGAGGAAGATAGACTTTGAAAATTTTTAATTAACACAAAGTGACAGTTGACCTCAATGGGCTTCAAAGGATGTTAATCGACGATATCTGACAAAGTTAGATGCAAACTCACTCAAATATATGAGAAATGTTGAAATTTGACTTCAAATTAGGAAGATAGACTATGAAAATTTTCAATTAACACAAATTGACAGTTGACCTCAATGAGCTTCAATGGATGTTATTCGATGATATCTGAAAAAGTTAGATGCAAACTCACTCATATATATGAGAAATGTTGAAATTCGACTTCAAATCAGGAAGATAGACTTTGAAAATTTTCAATTAACAAAAATTGACAGTTGACCTCAATGAGCTTCAATGGATGTTATTCGATGATATCTGAAAAAGTTAGATGCAAACTCACTCAAATATATGAGAAATGTTGAAATTCGACTTCAAATTAGGAAAATAGACTTTGAAAATTTTCAATTAACACAAATTGACAGTTGACCTCAATGAGCTTCAATGGATGTTATTCGATGATATCTGAAAATGTTAGATGCAAACTCACTCAAATATATGAGAAATGTTGAAATTCGACTTCGAATGAGGAAGATAGACTTTGGAAATTTTTAATTAACACAAAGTGACAGTTGACCTCAATGGGCTTCAAAGGATGTTAATCGACGATATCTGAAAAAGTTAGATGCAAACTCACTCAAATATATGAGAAATGTTGAAATTTGACTTCAAATTAGGAAGATAGACTTTGAAAATTTTCAATTAACACAAATTGACAGTTGACCTCAATGAGCTTCAATGGATGTTATTCGTTGATATCCGATAAAGTTAGAGACAAACTCACTCAAATATATGAGAAATGTTGAAATTCGACTTCAAATTAGGAAGATAGACTTTGAAAATTTTCAATTAACACAAATTGACAGTTGACCTCAATGAGCTACAATGGATGTTATTCGATGATATCTGAAAAAGTTAGATGCAAACTCACTCAAATATATGAGAAATGTTGAAATTCGACTTCAAATTAGGAAGATAGACTTTGAAAATTTTCAATTAACACAAATTGACAGTTGACCTCAATGGGCTTCAAAGGATGTTAATCGACGATATCTGACAAAGTTAGATGCAAACTCACTCAAATATATGAGAAATGTTGAAATTTGACTTCAAATTAGGAAGATAGACTTTGAAAATTTTCAATTAACACAAAGTGACAGTTGACCTCAATGGGCTTCAAAGGATGTTAATCGACGATATCTGACAAAGTTAGATGCAAACTCACTCAAATATATGAGAAATGTTGAAATTCGACTTCAAATTAGGAAGATAGACTTTGAAAATTTTCAATTAACACAAATTGACAGTTGACCTCAATGAGCTTCAATGGATGTTATTCGATGATATCTGAAAAAGTTAGATGCAAACTCACTCAAATATATGAGAAATGTTGAAATTCGACTTCAAATTAGGAAGATAGACTTTGAAAATTTTCAATTAACACAAATTGACAGTTGACCTCAATGAGCTTCAATGGATGTTATTCGATGATATCTGAAAAAGTTAGATGCAAACTCACTCAAATATATGAGAAATGTTGAAATTCGACTTCGAATGAGGAAGATAGACTTTGAAAATTTTTAATTAACACAAAGTGACAGTTGACCTCAATGGGCTTCAAAGGAAGTTAATCGACGATATCTGACAAAGTTAGATGCAAACTCACTCAAATATATGAGAAATGTTGAAATTTGACTTCAAATTAGGAAGATAGACTATGAAAATTTTCAATTAACACAAATTGACAGTTGACCTCAATGAGCTTCAATGGATGTTATTCGATGATATCTGAAAAAGTTAGATGCAAACTCACTCATATATATGAGAAATGTTGAAATTCGACTTCAAATCAGGAAGATAGACTTTGAAAATTTTCAATTAACAAAAATTGACAGTTGACCTCAATGAGCTTCAATGGATGTTATTCGATGATATCTGAAAAAGTTAGATGCAAACTCACTCAAATATATGAGAAATGTTGAAATTCGACTTCAAATTAGGAAAATAGACTTTGAAAATTTTCAATTAACACAAATTGACAGTTGACCTCAATGAGCTTCAATGGATGTTATTCGATGATATCTGAAAATGTTAGATGCAAACTCACTCAAATATATGAGAAATGTTGAAATTCGACTTCGAATGAGGAAGATAGACTTTGGAAATTTTTAATTAACACAAAGTGACAGTTGACCTCAATGGGCTTCAAAGGATGTTAATCGACGATATCTGAAAAAGTTAGATGCAAACTCACTCAAATATATGAGAAATGTTGAAATTTGACTTCAAATTAGGAAGATAGACTTTGAAAATTTTCAATTAACACAAATTGACAGTTGACCTCAATGAGCTTCAATGGATGTTATTCGTTGATATCCGATAAAGTTAGAGACAAACTCACTCAAATATATGAGAAATGTTGAAATTCGACTTCAAATTAGGAAGATAGACTTTGAAAATTTTCAATTAACACAAATTGACAGTTGACCTCAATGAGCTACAATGGATGTTATTCGATGATATCTGAAAAAGTTAGATGCAAACTCACTCAAATATATGAGAAATGTTGAAATTCGACTTCGAATGAGGAAGATAGACTTTGAAAATTTTCAATTAACACAAAGTGACAGTTGACCTCAATGGGCTTCAAAGGATGTTAATCGACGATATCTGACAAAGTTAGATGCAAACTCACTCAAATATATGAGAAATGTTGAAATTCGACTTCAAATTAGGAAGATAGACTTTGAAAATTTTCAATTAACACAAATTGACAGTTGACCTCAATGAGCTTCAATGGATGTTATTCGATGATATCTGAAAAAGTTAGATGCAAACTCACTCAAATATATGAGAAATGTTGAAATTCGACTTCAAATTAGGAAGATAGACTTTGAAAATTTTCAATTAACACAAATTGACAGTTGACCTCAATGAGCTTCAATGGATGTTATTCGATGATATTTGAAAAAGTTAGATGCAAACTCACTCAAATATATGAGAAATGTTGAAATTCGACTTCGAATGAGGAAGATAGACTTTGAAAATTTTTAATTAACACAAAGTGACAGTTGACCTCAATGGGCTTCAAAGGATGTTAATCGACGATATCTGACAAAGTTAGATGCAAATTCACTCAAATATATGAGAAATGTTGAAATTTGACTTCAAATTAGGAAGATAGACTTTAAAAATTTTCAATTAACACAAAGTGACAGTTGACCTCAATGAGCTTCAATGGATGTTATTCGATGATATCTGAAAAAGTTAGATGCAAACTCACTCAAATATATGAGAAATGTTGAAATTCGACTTCGAATGAGGAAGATAGACTTTGAAAATTTTCAATTAACACAAAGTGACAGTTGACCTCAATGGGCTTCAAAGAATGTTAATCGACGATATCTGACAAAGTTAGATGCAAACTCACTCAAATATATGAGAAATGTTGAAATTTGCTTCAAATTAGGAAGATAGACTTTGAAAATTTTCAATTAACACAAAGTGACAGTTGACCTCAATGAGCTTCAATGGATGTTATTCGATGATATCTGAAAAAGTTAGATGCAAACTCACTCAAATATATGAGAAATGTTGAAATTCGACTTCGAATGAGGAAGATAGACTTTGAAAATTTTCAATTAACACAAAGTGACAGTTGACCTCAATGGGCTTCAAAGGATGTTAATCGACGATATCTGACAAAGTTAGATGCAAACTCACTCAAATATATGAGAAATGTTGAAATTCGACTTCAAATTAGGAAGATAGACTTTGAAAATTTTCAATTAACACAAATTGACAGTTGACCTCAATGAGCTTCAATGGATGTTATTCGATGATATCTGAAAAAGTTAGATGCAAACTCACTCAAATATATGAGAAATGTTGAAATTCGACTTCAAATTAGGAAGATAGACTTTGAAAATTTTCAATTAACACAAATTGACAGTTGACCTCAATGAGCTTCAATGGATGTTATTCGATGATATCTGAAAAAGTTAGATGCAAACTCACTCAAATATATGAGAAATGTTGAAATTCGACTTCGAATGAGGAAGATAGACTTTGAAAATTTTTAATTAACACAAAGTGACAGTTGACCTCAATGGGCTTCAAAGGATGTTAATCGACGATATCTGACAAAGTTAGATGCAAACTCACTCAAATATATGAGAAATGTTGAAATTTGACTTCAAATTAGGAAGATAGACTATGAAAATTTTCAATTAACACAAATTGACAGTTGACCTCAATGAGCTTCAATGGATGTTATTCGATGATATCTGAAAAAGTTAGATGCAAACTCACTCATATATATGAGAAATGTTGAAATTCGACTTCAAATCAGGAAGATAGACTTTGAAAATTTTCAATTAACAAAAATTGACAGTTGACCTCAATGAGCTTCAATGGATGTTATTCGATGATATCTGAAAAAGTTAGATGCAAACTCACTCAAATATATGAGAAATGTTGAAATTCGACTTCAAATTAGGAAAATAGACTTTGAAAATTTTCAATTAACACAAATTGACAGTTGACCTCAATGAGCTTCAATGGATGTTATTCGATGATATCTGAAAATGTTAGATGCAAACTCACTCAAATATATGAGAAATGTTGAAATTCGACTTCGAATGAGGAAGATAGACTTTGGAAATTTTTAATTAACACAAAGTGACAGTTGACCTCAATGGGCTTCAAAGGATGTTAATCGACGATATCTGAAAAAGTTAGATGCAAACTCACTCAAATATATGAGAAATGTTGAAATTTGACTTCAAATTAGGAAGATAGACTTTGAAAATTTTCAATTAACACAAATTGACAGTTGACCTCAATGAGCTTCAATGGATGTTATTCGTTGATATCCGATAAAGTTAGAGACAAACTCACTCAAATATATGAGAAATGTTGAAATTCGACTTCGAATGAGGAAGATAGACTTTGAAAATTTTTAATTAACACAAAGTGACAGTTGACCTCAATGGGCTTCAAAGGATGTTAATCGACGATATCTGACAAAGTTAGATGCAAACTCACTCAAATATATGAGAAATGTTGAAATTTGACTTCAAATTAGGAAGATAGACTATGAAAATTTTCAATTAACACAAATTGACAGTTGACCTCAATGAGCTTCAATGGATGTTATTCGATGATATCTGAAAAAGTTAGATGCAAACTCACTCATATATATGAGAAATGTTGAAATTCGACTTCAAATCAGGAAGATAGACTTTGAAAATTTTCAATTAACAAAAATTGACAGTTGACCTCAATGAGCTTCAATGGATGTTATTCGATGATATCTGAAAAAGTTAGATGCAAACTCACTCAAATATATGAGAAATGTTGAAATTCGACTTCAAATTAGGAAAATAGACTTTGAAAATTTTCAATTAACACAAATTGACAGTTGACCTCAATGAGCTTCAATGGATGTTATTCGATGATATCTGAAAATGTTAGATGCAAACTCACTCAAATATATGAGAAATGTTGAAATTCGACTTCGAATGAGGAAGATAGACTTTGGAAATTTTTAATTAACACAAAGTGACAGTTGACCTCAATGGGCTTCAAAGGATGTTAATCGACGATATCTGAAAAAGTTAGATGCAAACTCACTCAAATATATGAGAAATGTTGAAATTTGACTTCAAATTAGGAAGATAGACTTTGAAAATTTTCAATTAACACAAATTGACAGTTGACCTCAATGAGCTTCAATGGATGTTATTCGTTGATATCCGATAAAGTTAGAGACAAACTCACTCAAATATATGAGAAATGTTGAAATTCGACTTCAAATTAGGAAGATAGACTTTGAAAATTTTCAATTAACACAAATTGACAGTTGACCTCAATGAGCTACAATGGATGTTATTCGATGATATCTGAAAAAGTTAGATGCAAACTCACTCAAATATATGAGAAATGTTGAAATTCGACTTCAAATTAGGAAGATAGACTTTGAAAATTTTCAATTAACACAAATTGACAGTTGACCTCAATGGGCTTCAAAGGATGTTAATCGACGATATCTGACAAAGTTAGATGCAAACTCACTCAAATATATGAGAAATGTTGAAATTTGACTTCAAATTAGGAAGATAGACTTTGAAAATTTTCAATTAACACAAAGTGACAGTTGACCTCAATGGGCTTCAAAGGATGTTAATCGACGATATCTGACAAAGTTAGATGCAAACTCACTCAAATATATGAGAAATGTTGAAATTCGACTTCAAATTAGGAAGATAGACTTTGAAAATTTTCAATTAACACAAATTGACAGTTGACCTCAATGAGCTTCAATGGATGTTATTCGATGATATCTGAAAAAGTTAGATGCAAACTCACTCAAATATATGAGAAATGTTGAAATTCGACTTCAAATTAGGAAGATAGACTTTGAAAATTTTCAATTAACACAAATTGACAGTTGACCTCAATGAGCTTCAATGGATGTTATTCGATGATATCTGAAAAAGTTAGATGCAAACTCACTCAAATATATGAGAAATGTTGAAATTCGACTTCGAATGAGGAAGATAGACTTTGAAAATTTTTAATTAACACAAAGTGACAGTTGACCTCAATGGGCTTCAAAGGAAGTTAATCGACGATATCTGACAAAGTTAGATGCAAACTCACTCAAATATATGAGAAATGTTGAAATTTGACTTCAAATTAGGAAGATAGACTATGAAAATTTTCAATTAACACAAATTGACAGTTGACCTCAATGAGCTTCAATGGATGTTATTCGATGATATCTGAAAAAGTTAGATGCAAACTCACTCATATATATGAGAAATGTTGAAATTCGACTTCAAATCAGGAAGATAGACTTTGAAAATTTTCAATTAACAAAAATTGACAGTTGACCTCAATGAGCTTCAATGGATGTTATTCGATGATATCTGAAAAAGTTAGATGCAAACTCACTCAAATATATGAGAAATGTTGAAATTCGACTTCAAATTAGGAAAATAGACTTTGAAAATTTTCAATTAACACAAATTGACAGTTGACCTCAATGAGCTTCAATGGATGTTATTCGATGATATCTGAAAATGTTAGATGCAAACTCACTCAAATATATGAGAAATGTTGAAATTCGACTTCGAATGAGGAAGATAGACTTTGGAAATTTTTAATTAACACAAAGTGACAGTTGACCTCAATGGGCTTCAAAGGATGTTAATCGACGATATCTGAAAAAGTTAGATGCAAACTCACTCAAATATATGAGAAATGTTGAAATTTGACTTCAAATTAGGAAGATAGACTTTGAAAATTTTCAATTAACACAAATTGACAGTTGACCTCAATGAGCTTCAATGGATGTTATTCGTTGATATCCGATAAAGTTAGAGACAAACTCACTCAAATATATGAGAAATGTTGAAATTCGACTTCAAATTAGGAAGATAGACTTTGAAAATTTTCAATTAACACAAATTGACAGTTGACCTCAATGAGCTACAATGGATGTTATTCGATGATATCTGAAAAAGTTAGATGCAAACTCACTCAAATATATGAGAAATGTTGAAATTCGACTTCGAATGAGGAAGATAGACTTTGAAAATTTTCAATTAACACAAAGTGACAGTTGACCTCAATGGGCTTCAAAGGATGTTAATCGACGATATCTGACAAAGTTAGATGCAAACTCACTCAAATATATGAGAAATGTTGAAATTCGACTTCAAATTAGGAAGATAGACTTTGAAAATTTTCAATTAACACAAATTGACAGTTGACCTCAATGAGCTTCAATGGATGTTATTCGATGATATCTGAAAAAGTTAGATGCAAACTCACTCAAATATATGAGAAATGTTGAAATTCGACTTCAAATTAGGAAGATAGACTTTGAAAATTTTCAATTAACACAAATTGACAGTTGACCTCAATGAGCTTCAATGGATGTTATTCGATGATATTTGAAAAAGTTAGATGCAAACTCACTCAAATATATGAGAAATGTTGAAATTCGACTTCGAATGAGGAAGATAGACTTTGAAAATTTTTAATTAACACAAAGTGACAGTTGACCTCAATGGGCTTCAAAGGATGTTAATCGACGATATCTGACAAAGTTAGATGCAAATTCACTCAAATATATGAGAAATGTTGAAATTTGACTTCAAATTAGGAAGATAGACTTTAAAAATTTTCAATTAACACAAAGTGACAGTTGACCTCAATGAGCTTCAATGGATGTTATTCGATGATATCTGAAAAAGTTAGATGCAAACTCACTCAAATATATGAGAAATGTTGAAATTCGACTTCGAATGAGGAAGATAGACTTTGAAAATTTTCAATTAACACAAAGTGACAGTTGACCTCAATGGGCTTCAAAGAATGTTAATCGACGATATCTGACAAAGTTAGATGCAAACTCACTCAAATATATGAGAAATGTTGAAATTTGCTTCAAATTAGGAAGATAGACTTAAAAAATTTTCAATTAACACAAAGTGACAGTTGACCTCAATGAGCTTCAATGGATGTTATTCGTTGATATCTGATAAAGTTAGATACAAACTCACTCAAATATATGAGAAATGTTGAAATTCGACTTCAAATTAGGAAGATAGACTTTGAAAATTTTCAATTAACACAAAGTGACAGTTGAACTCAATGGGCTTCAAAGGATGTTAATCGACGATATCTGACAAAGTTAGATGCAAACTCACTCAAATATATGAGAAATGTTGAAATTTGACTTCAAATTAGGAAGATAGACTTTGAAAATTTTCAATTAACACAAATTGACAGTTGACCTCAATGAGCTTCAATGGATGTTATTCGATGATATCTGAAAAAGTTAGATGCAAACTCACTCAAATATATGAGAAATGTTGAAATTCGACTTCAAATTAGGAAGATAGACTTTGAAAATTTTCAATTAACACAAATTGACAGTTGACCTCAATGAGCTTCAATGGATGTTATTCGAGGATATCTGAAAAAGTTAGATGCAAACTCACTCAAATATATGAGAAATGTTGAAATTCGGCTTCAAATTAGGAAGATAGACTTTGAAAATTTTCAATTATCATAAAGTGACAGATGATATCTGAAAAAGTTAGATGCAAACTCACTCAAATATATGAGAAATGTTGAAATTCGACTTCGAATGAGGAAGATAGACTTTGAAAATTTTCAATTAACACAAATTGACAGTTGACCTCAATGAGCTTCAATGGATGTTATTCGATGATATCTGAAAAAGTTAGATGCAAACTCACGCAAATATATGAGAAATGTTGAAATTTGACTTCAAATTAGGAAGATAGACTTTGAAAATTTTCAATTAACACAAAGTGACAGTTGAACTCAATGGGCTTCAAAGGATGTTAATCGACGATATCTGACAAAGTTAGATGCAAACTCACTCAAATATATGAGAAATGTTGAAATTTGACTTCAAATTAGGAAGATAGACTTAAAAAATTTTCAATTAACACAAAGTGACAGTTGACCTCAATGAGCTTCAATGGATGTTATTCGTTGATATCTGATAAAGTTAGATACAAACTCACTCAAATATATGAGAAATGTTGAAATTCGACCTCAAATTAGGAAGATAGACTTTGAAAATTTTCAATTAACACAAATTGACAGTTGACCTCAATGAGCTTCAATGGATCTTATTCGATGATATCTGAAAAAGTTACATGCAAACTCACTCAAATATATGAGAAATGTTGAAATTCGACTTCGAATGAGGAAGATAGACTTTGAAAATTTTCAATTAACACAAAGTGACAGTTGATCTCAATGGGCTTCAAAGGATGTTAATCGACGATATCTGACAAAGTTAGATGCAAACTCACTCAAATATATGAGAAATGTTGAAATTCGACTTCGAATGAGGAAGATAGACTTTGATAATTTTCAATTAACACAAAGTGACAGTTGACCTCAATGGGCTTCAAAGGATGTTAATCGACGATATCTGACAAAGTTAGATGCAAACTCACTCAAATATATGAGAAATGTTGAAATTCGACTTCAAATTAGGAAGATAGACTTTGAAAATTTTCAATTAACACAAATTGACAGTTGACCTCAATGAGCTTCAATGGATGTTATTCGATGATATCTGAAAAAGTTAGATGCAAACTCACTCAAATATATGAGAAATGTTGAAATTCGACTTCGAATGAGGAAGATAGACTTTGAAAATTTTCAATTAACACAAAGTGACAGTTGACCTCAATGGGCTTCAAATGATGTTAATCGACGATATCTGACAAAGTTAGATGCAAACTCACTCAAATATATGAGAAATGTTGAAATTCGACTTCGAATGAGGAAGATAGACTTTGGAAATTTTTAATTAACACAAAGTGACAGTTGACCTCAATGGGCTTCAAAGGATGTTAATCGACGATATCTGACAAAGTTAGATGCAAACTCACTCAAATATATGAGAAATGTTGAAATTTGACTTCAAATTAGGAAGATAGACTTTAAAAATTTTCAATTAACACAAAGTGACAGTTGACCTCAATGAGCTTCAATGGATGTTATTCGATGATATCTGAAAAAGTTAGATGCAAACTCACTCAAATATATGAGAAATGTTGAAATTCGACTTCGAATGAGGAAGATAGACTTTGAAAATTTTCAATTAACACAAATTGACAGTTGACCTCAATGGGCTTCAAAGAATGTTAATCGACGATATCTGACAAAGTTAGATGCAAACTCACTCAAATATATGAGGAATGTTGAAATTTGCTTCAAATTAGGAAGATAGACTTAAAAAATTTTCAATTAACACAAAGTGACAGTTGACCTCAATGAGCTTCAATGGATGTTATTCGTTGATATCTGATAAAGTTAGATACAAACTCACTCAAATATATGAGAAATGTTGAAATTCGACTTCGAATGAGGAAGATAGACTTTGAAAATTTTCAATTAACACAAAGTGACAGTTGACCTCAATGGGCTTCAAAGAATGTTAATCGACGATATCTGACAAAGTTAGATGCAAACTCACTCAAATATATGAGGAATGTTGAAATTTGCTTCAAATTAGGAAGATAGACTTAAAAAATTTTCAATTAACACAAAGTGACAGTTGACCTCAATGAGCTTAAATGGATGTTATTCGTTGATATCTGATAAAGTTAGATACAAACTCACTCAAATATATGAGAAATGTTGAAATTCGACTTCAAATTAGGAAGATAGACTTTGAAAATTTTCAATTAACACAAATTGACAGTTGACCTCAATGAGCTTCAATGGATGTTATTCGATGATATCTGAAAAAGTTAGATGCAAACTCACTCAAATATATGAGAAATGTTGAAATTCGACTTCGAATGAGGAAGATAGACTTTGAAAATTTTTAATTAACACAAAGTGACAGTTGACCTCAATGGGCTTCAAAGGATGTTAATCGACGATATCTGACAAAGTTAGATGCAAACTCACTCAAATATATGAGAAATGTTGAAATTTGACTTCAAATTAGGAAGATAGACTTTAAAAATTTTCAATTAACACAAAGTGACAGTTGACCTCAATGAGCTTCAATGGATGTTATTCGATGATATCTGAAAAAGTTAGATGCAAACTCACTCAAATATATGAGAAATGTTGAAATTCGACTTCGAATGAGGAAGATAGACTTTGAAAATTTTCAATTAACACAAAGTGACAGTTGACCTCAATGGGCTTCAAAGAATGTTAATCGACGATATCTGACAAAGTTAGATGCAAACTCACTCAAATATATGAGAAATGTTGAAATTTGCTTCAAATTAGGAAGATAGACTTAAAAAATTTTCAATTAACACAAATTGACAGTTGACCTCAATGAGCTTCAATGGATCTTATTCGATGATATCTGAAAAAGTTACATGCAAACTCACTCAAATATATGAGAAATGTTGAAATTCGACTTCGAATGAGGAAGATAGACTTTGAAAATTTTCAATTAACACAAAGTGACAGTTGAACTCAATGGGCTTCAAAGGATGTTAATCGACGATATCTGACAAAGTTAGATGCAAACTCACTCAAATATATGAGAAATGTTGAAATTTGACTTCAAATTAGGAAGATAGACTTAAAAAATTTTTAATTAACACAAAGTGACAGTTGACCTCAATGAGCTTCAATGGATGTTATTCGTTGATATCTGATAAAGTTAGATACAAACTCACTCAAATATATGAAAAATGTTGAAATTCGACCTCAAATTAGGAAGATAGACTTTGAAAATTTTCAATTAACACAAATTGACAGTTGACCTCAATGAGCTTCAATGGATCTTATTCGATGATATCTGAAAAAGTTACATGCAAACTCACTCAAATATATGAGAAATGTTGAAATTCGACTTCGAATGAGGAAGATAGACTTTGAAAATTTTCAATTAACACAAAGTGACAGTTGATCTCAATGGGCTTCAAAGGATGTTAATCGACGATATCTGACAAAGTTAGATGCAAACTCACTCAAATATATGAGAAATGTTGAAATTTGACTTCAAATTAGGAAGATAGACTTTGAAAATTTTCAATTAACACAAATTGACAGTTGACCTCAATGAGCTTCAATGGATGTTATTCGATGATATCTGAAAAAGTTAGATGCAAACTCACTCATATATATGAGAAATGTTGAAATTCGACTTCAAATCAGGAAGATAGACTTTGAAAATTTTCAATTAACAAAAATTGACAGTTGACCTCAATGAGCTTCAATGGATGTTATTCGATGATATCTGAAAAAGTTAGATGCAAACTCACTCAAATATATGAGAAATGTTGAAATTCGACTTCAAATTAGGAAAATAGACTTTGAAAATTTTCAATTAACACAAATTGACAGTTGACCTCAATGAGCTTCAATGGATGTTATTCGATGATATCTGAAAATGTTAGATGCAAACTCACTCAAATATATGAGAAATGTTGAAATTCGACTTCGAATGAGGAAGATAGACTTTGGAAATTTTAAATTAACACAAAGTGACAGTTGACCTCAATGGGCTTCAAAGGATGTTAATCGACGATATCTGACAAAGTTAGATGCAAACTCACTCAAATATATGAGAAATGTTGAAATTCGACTTCATATTAGGAAGATAGACTTTGAAAATTTTCAATTATCACAAATTGACAGTTGACCTCAATGAGCTTCAATGGATGTTATTCGATGATATCTGAAAAAGTTAGATGCAAACTCACTCAAATATATGAGAAATGTTGAAATTCGACTTCGAATGAGGAAGATAGACTTTGATAATTTTCAATTAACACAAAGTGACAGTTGACCTCAATGGGCTTCAAAGGATGTTATTCGATGATATCTGAAAAAGTTAGATGCAAACTCACTCAAATATATGAGAAATGTTGAAATTCGACTTCGAATGAGGAAGATAGACTTTGAAAATTTTCAATTAACACAAAGTGACAGTTGACCTCAATGGGCTTCAAATGATGTTAATCGACGATATCTGACAAAGTTAGATGCAAACTCACTCAAATATATGAGAAATGTTGAAATTCGACTTCGAATGAGGAAGATAGACTTTGAAAATTTTTAATTAACACAAAGTGACAGTTGACCTCAATGGGCTTCAAAGGATGTTAATCGACGATATCTGACAAAGTTAGATGCAAACTCACTCAAATATATGAGAAATGTTGAAATTTGACTTCAAATTAGGAAGATAGACTTTAAAAATTTTCAATTAACACAAAGTGACAGTTGACCTCAATGAGCTTCAATGGATGTTATTCGATGATATCTGAAAAAGTTAGATGCAAACTCACTCAAATATATGAGAAATGTTGAAATTCGACTTCGAATGAGGAAGATAGACTTTGAAAATTTTCAATTAACACAAATTGACAGTTGACCTCAATGGGCTTCAAAGAATGTTAATCGACGATATCTGACAAAGTTAGATGCAAACTCACTCAAATATATGAGGAATGTTGAAATTTGCTTCAAATTAGGAAGATAGACTTAAAAAATTTTCAATTAACACAAAGTGACAGTTGACCTCAATGAGCTTCAATGGATGTTATTCGTTGATATCTGATAAAGTTAGATACAAACTCACTCAAATATATGAGAAATGTTGAAATTCGACTTCGAATGAGGAAGATAGACTTTGAAAATTTTCAATTAACACAAAGTGACAGTTGACCTCAATGGGCTTCAAAGAATGTTAATCGACGATATCTGACAAAGTTAGATGCAAACTCACTCAAATATATGAGGAATGTTGAAATTTGCTTCAAATTAGGAAGATAGACTTAAAAAATTTTCAATTAACACAAAGTGACAGTTGACCTCAATGAGCTTAAATGGATGTTATTCGTTGATATCTGATAAAGTTAGATACAAACTCACTCAAATATATGAGAAATGTTGAAATTCGACTTCAAATTAGGAAGATAGACTTTGAAAATTTTCAATTAACACAAATTGACAGTTGACCTCAATGAGCTTCAATGGATGTTATTCGATGATATCTGAAAAAGTTAGATGCAAACTCACTCAAATATATGAGAAATGTTGAAATTCGACTTCGAATGAGGAAGATAGACTTTGAAAATTTTTAATTAACACAAAGTGACAGTTGACCTCAATGGGCTTCAAAGGATGTTAATCGACGATATCTGACAAAGTTAGATGCAAACTCACTCAAATATATGAGAAATGTTGAAATTTGACTTCAAATTAGGAAGATAGACTTTAAAAATTTTCAATTAACACAAAGTGACAGTTGACCTCAATGAGCTTCAATGGATGTTATTCGATGATATCTGAAAAAGTTAGATGCAAACTCACTCAAATATATGAGAAATGTTGAAATTCGACTTCGAATGAGGAAGATAGACTTTGAAAATTTTCAATTAACACAAAGTGACAGTTGACCTCAATGGGCTTCAAAGAATGTTAATCGACGATATCTGACAAAGTTAGATGCAAACTCACTCAAATATATGAGAAATGTTGAAATTTGCTTCAAATTAGGAAGATAGACTTAAAAAATTTTCAATTAACACAAATTGACAGTTGACCTCAATGAGCTTCAATGGATCTTATTCGATGATATCTGAAAAAGTTACATGCAAACTCACTCAAATATATGAGAAATGTTGAAATTCGACTTCGAATGAGGAAGATAGACTTTGAAAATTTTCAATTAACACAAAGTGACAGTTGAACTCAATGGGCTTCAAAGGATGTTAATCGACGATATCTGACAAAGTTAGATGCAAACTCACTCAAATATATGAGAAATGTTGAAATTTGACTTCAAATTAGGAAGATAGACTTAAAAAATTTTTAATTAACACAAAGTGACAGTTGACCTCAATGAGCTTCAATGGATGTTATTCGTTGATATCTGATAAAGTTAGATACAAACTCACTCAAATATATGAAAAATGTTGAAATTCGACCTCAAATTAGGAAGATAGACTTTGAAAATTTTCAATTAACACAAATTGACAGTTGACCTCAATGAGCTTCAATGGATCTTATTCGATGATATCTGAAAAAGTTACATGCAAACTCACTCAAATATATGAGAAATGTTGAAATTCGACTTCGAATGAGGAAGATAGACTTTGAAAATTTTCAATTAACACAAAGTGACAGTTGATCTCAATGGGCTTCAAAGGATGTTAATCGACGATATCTGACAAAGTTAGATGCAAACTCACTCAAATATATGAGAAATGTTGAAATTTGACTTCAAATTAGGAAGATAGACTTTGAAAATTTTCAATTAACACAAATTGACAGTTGACCTCAATGAGCTTCAATGGATGTTATTCGATGATATCTGAAAAAGTTAGATGCAAACTCACTCATATATATGAGAAATGTTGAAATTCGACTTCAAATCAGGAAGATAGACTTTGAAAATTTTCAATTAACAAAAATTGACAGTTGACCTCAATGAGCTTCAATGGATGTTATTCGATGATATCTGAAAAAGTTAGATGCAAACTCACTCAAATATATGAGAAATGTTGAAATTCGACTTCAAATTAGGAAAATAGACTTTGAAAATTTTCAATTAACACAAATTGACAGTTGACCTCAATGAGCTTCAATGGATGTTATTCGATGATATCTGAAAATGTTAGATGCAAACTCACTCAAATATATGAGAAATGTTGAAATTCGACTTCGAATGAGGAAGATAGACTTTGGAAATTTTTAATTAACACAAAGTGACAGTTGACCTCAATGGGCTTCAAAGGATGTTAATCGACGATATCTGACAAAGTTAGATGCAAACTCACTCAAATATATGAGAAATGTTGAAATTCGACTTCATATTAGGAAGATAGACTTTGAAAATTTTCAATTATCACAAATTGACAGTTGACCTCAATGAGCTTCAATGGATGTTATTCGATGATATCTGAAAAAGTTAGATGCAAACTCACTCAAATATATGAGAAATGTTGAAATTCGACTTCGAATGAGGAAGATAGACTTTGATAATTTTCAATTAACACAAAGTGACAGTTGACCTCAATGGGCTTCAAAGGATGTTATTCGATGATATCTGAAAAAGTTAGATGCAAACTCACTCAAATATATGAGAAATGTTGAAATTCGACTTCGAATGAGGAAGATAGACTTTGAAAATTTTCAATTAACACAAAGTGACAGTTGACCTCAATGGGCTTCAAATGATGTTAATCGACGATATCTGACAAAGTTAGATGCAAACTCACTCAAATATATGAGAAATGTTGAAATTCGACTTCGAATGAGGAAGATAGACTTTGAAAATTTTCAATTAACACAAAGTGACAGTTGACCTCAATGAGCTTCAATGGATGTTATTCGTTGATATCCGATAAAGTTAGAGACAAACTCACTCAAATATATGAGAAATGTTGAAATTCGACTTCAAATTAGGAAGATAGACTTTGAAAATTTTCAATTAACACAAATTGACAGTTGACCTCAATGAGCTTCAATGGATGTTATTCGATGATATCTGAAAAAGTTAGATGCAAACTCACTCAAATATATGAGAAATGTTGAAATTCGACTTCGAATGAGGAAGATAGACTTTGAAAATTTTTAATTAACACAAAGTGACAGTTGACCTCAATGGGCTTCAAAGGATGTTAATCGACGATATCTGACAAAGTTAGATGCAAACTCACTCAAATATATGAGAAATGTTGAAATTCGACTTCGAATGAGGAAGATAGACTTTGAAAATTTTTAATTAACACAAAGTGACAGTTGACCTCAATGGGCTTCAAAGGATGTTAATCGACGATATCTGACAAAGTTAGATGCAAACTCACTCAAATATATGAGAAATGTTGAAATTTGACTTCAAATTAGGAAGATAGACTTTAAAAATTTTCAATTAACACAAAGTGACAGTTGACCTCAATGAGCTTCAATGGATGTTATTCGATGATATCTGAAAAAGTTAGATGCAAACTCACTCAAATATATGAGAAATGTTGAAATTCGACTTCGAATGAGGAAGATAGACTTTGAAAATTTTCAATTAACACAAAGTGACAGTTGACCTCAATGGGCTTCAAAGAATGTTAATCGACGATATCTGACAAAGTTAGATGCAAACTCACTCAAATATATGAGAAATGTTGAAATTTGCTTCAAATTAGGAAGATAGACTTAAAAAATTTTCAATTAACACAAAGTGACAGTTGACCTCAATGAGCTTCAATGGATGTTATTCGTTGATATCTGATAAAGTTAGATACAAACTCACTCAAATATATGAGAAATGTTGAAATTCGACTTCAAATTAGGAAGATAGACTTTGAAAATTTTCAATTAACACAAATTGACAGTTGACCTCAATGAGCTTCAATGGATGTTATTCGATGATATCTGAAAAAGTTAGATGCAAACTCACTCAAATATATGAGAAATGTTGAAATTCGACTTCGAATGAGGAAGATAGACTTTGAAAATTTTTAATTAACACAAAGTGACAGTTGACCTCAATGGGCTTCAAAGGATGTTAATCGACGATATCTGACAAAGTTAGATGCAAACTCACTCAAATATATGAGAAATGTTGAAATTTGACTTCAAATTAGGAAGATAGACTTTAAAAATTTTCAATTAACACAAAGTGACAGTTGACCTCAATGAGCTTCAATGGATGTTATTCGATGATATCTGAAAAAGTTAGATGCAAACTCACTCAAATATATGAGAAATGTTGAAATTCGACTTCGAATGAGGAAGATAGACTTTGAAAATTTTCAATTAACACAAAGTGACAGTTGAATTCAATGGGCTTCAAAGAATGTTAATCGACGATATCTGACAAAGTTAGATGCAAACTCACTCAAATATATGAGAAATGTTGAAATTTGCTTCAAATTAGGAAGATAGACTTAAAAAATTTTCAATTAACACAAAGTGACAGTTGACCTCAATGAGCTTCAATGGATGTTATTCGTTGATATCTGATAAAGTTAGATACAAACTCACTCAAATATATGAGAAATGTTGAAATTCGACTTCAAATTAGGAAGATAGACTTTGAAAATTTTCAATTAACACAAATTGACAGTTGACCTCAATGAGCTTCAATGGATGTTATTCGATGATATCTGAAAAAGTTAGATGCAAACTCACTCAAATATATGAGAAATGTTGAAATTCGACTTCGAATGAGGAAGATAGACTTTGAAAATTTTCAATTAACACAAAGTGACAGTTGACCTCAATGGGCTTCAAAGGATGTTAATCGACGATATCTGACAAAGTTAGATGCAAACTCACTCAAATATATGAGAAATGTTGAAATTTGACTTCAAATTAGGAAGATAGACTTTGAAAATTTTCAATTAACACAAAGTGACAGTTGACCTCAATGGGCTTCAAAGGATGTTAATCGACGATATCTGACAAAGTTAGATGCAAACTCACTCAAATATATGAGAAATGTTGAAATTTGACTTCAAATTAGGAAGATAGACTTTGAAAATTTTCAATTAACACAAATTGACAGTTGACCTCAATGAGCTTCAATGGATGTTATTCGATGATATCTGAAAAAGTTAGATGCAAACTCACTCAAATATATGAGAAATGTTGAAATTTGACTTCAAATTAGGAAGATAGACTTTGAAAATTTTAATTAACACAAAGTGACAGTTGACCTCAATGGGCTTCAAAGGATGTTAATCGACGATATCTGACAAAGTTAGATGCAAACTCACTCAAATATATGAGAAATGTTGAAATTTGACTTCAAATTAGGAAGATAGACTTTGAAAATTTTCAATTAACACAAATTGACAGTTGACCTCAATGAACTTCACTGGAAGTTATTCGATGATATCTGAAAAAGTTAGATGCAAACTCACTCAAATATATGAGAAATGTTGAAATTCGACTTCAAATTAGGAAGATAGACTTTGAAAATTTTCAATTATCATAAAGTGACAGATGATATCTGAAAAAGTTAGATACAAACTCACTCAAATATATGAGAAATGTTGAAATTCGACTTCAAATTAGGAAGATAGACTTTGAAAATTTTCAATTAACACAAATTGACAGTTGACCTCAATGAGCTTCAATGGATGTTATTCGATGATATCTGAAAAAGTTAGATGCAAACTCACTCAAATATATGAGAAATGTTGAAATTCGACTTCGAATGAGGAAGATAGACTTTGAAAATTTTCAATTAACACAAAGTGACAGTTGACCTCAATGGGCTTCAAAGAATGTTAATCGACGATATCTGACAAAGTTAGATGCAAACTCACTCAAATATATGAGAAATGTTGAAATTTGCTTCAAATTAGGAAGATAGACTTTAAAAATTTTCAATTAACACAAAGTGACAGTTGACCTCAATGAGCTTCAATGGATGTTATTCGTTGATATCTGATAAAGTTAGATACAAACTCACTCAAATATATGAGAAATGTTGAAATTCGACTTCAAATTAGGAAGATAGACTTTGAAAATTTTCAATTAACACAAATTGACAGTTGACCTCAATGAGCTTCAATGGATGTTATTCGATGATATCTGAAAAAGTTAGATGCAAACTCACTCAAATATATGAGAAATGTTGAAATTCGACTTCGAATGAGGAAGATAGACTTTGAAAATTTTCAATTAACACAAAGTGACAGTTGACCTCAATGAGCTTCAATGGATGTTAATCGACGATATCTGACAAAGTTAGATGCAAACTCACTCAAATATATGAGAAATGTTGAAATTCGACTTCAAATTAGGAAGATAGACTTTGAAAATTTTCAATTATCATAAAGTGACAGATGATATCTGAAAAAGTTAGATGCAAACTCACTCAAATATATGAGAAATGTTGAAATTCGACTTCGAATGAGGAAGATAGACTTTGAAAATTTTCAATTAACACAAAGTGACAGTTGACCTCAATGGGCTTCAAAGAATGTTAATCGACGATATCTGACAAAGTTAGATGCAAACTCACTCAAATATATGAGAAATGTTGAAATTTGCTTCAAATTAGGAAGATAGACTTTAAAAATTTTCAATTAACACAAAGTGACAGTTGACCTCAATGAGCTTCAATGGATGTTATTCGTTGATATCTGATAAAGTTAGATACAAACTCACTCAAATATATGAGAAATGTTGAAATTCGACTTCAAATTAGGAAGATAGACTTTGAAAATTTTCAATTAACACAAATTGACAGTTGACCTCAATGAGCTTCAATGGATGTTATTCGATGATATCTGAAAAAGTTAGATGCAAACTCACTCATATATATGAGAAATGTTGAAATTCGACTCCGAATGAGGAAGATAGACTTTGAAAATTTTCAATTAACACAAAGTGACAGTTGACCTCAATGGGCTTCAATGAATGTTAATCGACGATATCTGACAAAGTTAGATGCAAACTCACTCAAATATATGAGAAATGTTGAAATTTGACATCAAATTAGGAAGATAGACTTTAAAAATTTTCAATTAACACAAAGTGACAGTTGACCTCAATGAGCTTCAATGGATGTTATTCGATGATATCTGAAAAAGTTAGATGGAAACTCACTCAAATATATGAGAAATGTTGAAATTCGACTTCGAATGAGGAAGATAGACTTTGAAATGTTTCAATTAACACAAAGTGACTGTTGACCTCAATGGGCTTCAAAGGATGTTAATCGACGATATCTGACAAAGTTAGATGCAAACTCACTCAAATATATGAGAAATGTTGAAATTTGTCTTCAAATTAGGAAGATAGACTTTAAAAATTTTTAATTAACACAAAGTGACAGTTGACCTCAATGAGCTTCAATGGATGTTATTCGTTGATATCTGATAAAGTTAGATGCAAACTCACTCAAATATATAAGAAATGTTGAGATTCGACTTCAAATTAGGAAGATAGACTTTGAAAATTTTCAATTATCACAAAGTGACAGTTGACCTCAATGAGCTTCAATGGATGTTATTCGATGATATCTGAAAAAGTTAGATGCAAACTCACTCAAATATATGAGAAATGTTGAAATTCGACTTCGAATGAGGAAGATAGACTTTGAAAATTTTCAATTAACACAAAGTGACAGTTGACCTCAATGGGCTTCAAAGGA